>NW_005358943.1:2830418-2851284 GCF_000412655.1 Myotis brandtii | reverse complement strand
CAATGATATGTTATCATAGATGCAAAAAGACAATAGGCTCACTTAAGGTAAAGATTGACTTTTGTCAGGGAAGATACCGGCCTAGGACATGACTACCCACCATAAACTGATTTTTAGTTTAAAAGTTTTAATTTCAGACCATCCTTTGTGGTTACTTTAGGGCTCTGAGTTTTCAAGGCCTCCATGCAGGCCTTTCCTGAGCTGGTCAGGTTAGCATGTGGTCCCCTTTTGTCTACACATAGTACTCTATCCTACTGGTTTGAAAAATTGATCAATGTGTCATTGGCGAAGGAGAATAATAGCCAACATTGATTGAGCACCTACTATGTTTCAGGGACTGTTTATTTTTCAATTAAAGTTTATATTCAATATTATTTTGTAGTAGTTTGACATGTTTAGCATAGTATTTAGACAATTATATACTTAACAAAGTGTTCCCCATGATATTTCCAGAAGCCACATGGGACCATTTGTAGTTATTACAATATTATTGACTAGATTCCCTGTGCTGTACTTTACATCCCTATAATTATTTTGTAACTACCAATTTGTACTGCTTTATCCTTCACCTTTTTCACTGAGTTCCTCCAACCTTCTCCCCTCTGGCAACCAAAGTTTGTTTTCTGTATCTATGAGTCTGTTCCTATTTTGTTTGTTTATTTTGTCCTTTAGCTTCCACACATAAATGAAATCATATGGTACTTGTCTTTCTCTGACTGGCTTACTTCACTTAGCATAATACTCTCCAAGTCCATCCATGCTGCCACAAAAGGTAAGATTTCCTTCTCTTTTACAGCCTAATAATATTCCATTGGGCAAATGTACCACAGCTTTTTTTATCACTCATCTACTGATGGGCATTGGGCTGCTTCCAAATCCTGGTTATGGTAAATAGAACTGCAGTGAATATAGGGTACATATATTCTTTCAAATTAGTGTTTCAGGTTTATTCAGATACTAAGGCCCAGTGCACGAAAATCGTGCACTGGTAGGTTCCCTAGCAGCTGCCAGCTGCCGGCTGGGTACTCCCTCCCTTCCCCCAGCCACCTGCCACCGCCGCCAGTGGCCAGGGCCTCTCTCCCTTCCCTGGCCGGCCTCACCCCCCTGGTTGAACTCCCGGATGAACTCCTGGTTGAGGGAAAAATTTGCATACTACACTTTTATTATATAGGATATTCCCAGAAGTGGAATCGCTGGGTCATAAGGCAATTCTATTTTTAATTTTTTGAGTTAACTCTATAATGTTTCCCACAGTGGCTGCACCAATCTGCATTCCCACCAATAGTGCACAAGAGTTCCTTTTTCTCCACATCCTTGTTAACACTTGTTTGTTGACCTATTGATGGTAGCCATTCTGACAGGTGTAAGATGATAACTGATTGTGGTTTTAATTTGTATTTCTCTGATGATTAGTGATGTCAAGCATCTTTTCATATGTCTATTGACTATCTGTATACACTCTTTGGAAAATGTCTATTTAGGTCCTCTGCCCATTTTTTAATTGTGTGTGTGTGTGTGTGTGTGTGTTGAGTTGTATGAGTTCTTTATAAATTTGGGGTATTAACCCCTTATCAATGTGTCATTGGCGAATATCTTTTTTCAGTAGATTGTCCTTTTACTTTGTTCATGGTTTCCTTTGCAGTGCAAAAACTTTTTAGTTTTATGTAGTACTAGGAGCCCAGTGCACAATTCGAAATTGTGCAGCACCATCCACCCTCAAGTCGCCAGTCCTGCCTTGCTCCCCAGGCCCCGCAGCAGCCGTGGCCGCTGCCAGTCCAGCCCTGCCTCCATTTCTGGCCCTTGAAGCAGCCCCGGCCACTGCTGATCAGTCCCTCCTCCAGCGCAGGCGCGTGGAAGCCCCTGCCACCCTACCCCCGACGCTGTGCATGCAACCTCCTCCTGT
Organism: Myotis brandtii; assembly: GCF_000412655.1. Lineage (NCBI taxonomy): Eukaryota > Metazoa > Chordata > Mammalia > Chiroptera > Vespertilionidae > Myotis > Myotis brandtii. The sequence continues at coordinate 2,849,381 of NW_005358943.1, read as the reverse complement.
CTGGTCGACCCGTTACAGCGTCTCTGTTAATGTTTATTTTTTCCTTTTGTTTCCCTCAACTGAGGAAATATATCAGAAAAAAATATTGCTAAGAGAAATATTTGAGATTTTACTGCCTATGTTTTCTTCTAGGAGTTTTATGATTTTGACTCTTACATTTAAGGCTTAAATCCATTTTGAGCTTAGTCTTGTATGTGGTGTAGAAAGTGATCTAGTGTCATTATTTTTGCATGTATCTGTCTAATTTTCCCCAAACCATTTATTGAGTAGACTATTGATACTCCACTGTATGATTTTGCCTCCTTTGCCATATATTAATTGATCATGTAGGTGGGTTTTATTTCTGCACCCTCTATTCCTGTTCCATTGATCTGTATATGTGTCTGTTTTTATGCCAGTTACATGCTATTTTGATTACTATAGCCTTGTAGTATAGTTTCATATCAAGTAGTCTGATACCTTCAACTTTTTCAAGATTGCTATGATTATTCAGGGTCTCTGTGGATTATTTGTTCTAGTCCTGTGAAATATGCTCTTGGTATTTTGATAGAGATTGCATTGAATCTACAGATTGCTTTGGGTAATATGGACATTTTAATGATGTTAATTATTTCTATCCATCTGTGAGCATGGCATATGCTCCCATTTATCAGTATCTTCTTCAATTTCTTACTTTAGTGTTTTCTAATTTTCCAAGTATAGGTCTTTTACCTCCTTGGCTACATTTATTTCTAGATATTTTATTTTATTTTTTGATGCAGTTGCAAATGGGATTGTTTCCTTAGTTGCTCAGAGACTGTTTTAAATAGTTTATTAACAACATTGCATTTTTTCTCAACAAACTTATTGTGTGGGTACTATTTTTATCTCCATTTCATAAATAAGGAAAATGAGGTTTAGAACCCACACAATAAAGGGCCCTATTGTTTTATTCAGAGCAACCACCCCTAACCAGTGATATCACCAAGGAAGAAGAAATGATGTAAAAAGGAATTTTCAGCCTTTTATCACCTATTATAGCACCTGGGAGGTATTTAATAAATGTTGGATAAAGTGAACTAAAGTTTTAAGTTATGTTTTATTAAGGATTTGGTGCATGGAAAGACTGACTAGCACAGGGGAATCTTCAGGGGATAAAGCAGATGATGCTAAGGAAAGAAAGGAAACAGAATTAAAAAGCCTCATCAAGTGAAAAATAAACTATGCCTGAGATAGAGTAGGTAACTTTGTGTAAAGAGAAATATTTTGTGATCAATTGCTATGTCTTATCAGATCTTGAATTTCTGAAATAAGTACCAGATATTTAAGTTTATAATGATCATAAAACCCACAGAAAGATTTCCTTATCTCTGAAGTTACTATCTATTTAAAAAATTCAAAATATGAATCATATTTAAAAATTTTATAATCAGAAAAATTTCAGCAGTAAGTTATCAAAACAAAGCAGGTGATGGGTGAATTACTTTGGGGTGTGTGTGTATGTGTAGAGTTATATTGAATAATTGAATGCTAAAGTATCTTTATTTGTTTGATACTTTCTTAATATGGGTAAACTGAAAATATATGGACAACTATTCACTTTACATTTCAAATGTAAACATATTTATTTCACATTTATTGGGCTTTTATTTTGTGCCAGATATTATGTCAGGTTCCAGGATGTCTCCATATTTTTAAGTGAAAACAAATTAAAATCCTTCTATTTTCAGTCATTTGAATTTTTTTAATGAACCCTAGAAACACTTAGCTTCACTATTTTTCCCCATTTGGAGAATTTTGATATCTACTTCCTTTAAATTAATAGAAGTTTTTGTCAAATATTTTCTGAATGTTATATGAAATTTGTTGCACCCTCAAGTCATTTGTTTATCATTAAAATTCAGAAGCTGAATCAAAACTATAATATGCTTATATTTTATATTTTTTGAGAAATAGTATGCCTTTAAACCTTAGTAATAACCCAAAGATAGCTATATTAGTAGATTGCAAAAAAAATTCTGTTCAAGTATAGAAGCCATACCCTCTCAATGGGCTTAACTTGTGGACTAAATTAAAAATAAATGGGGACATACAAAGAGAAACTTACCTAAGGAATATCAGTATTTATTTCTGCAATAAATGTTTTCTTAATCACTACTATTCCGGTAGAGAGAAAGGGACTAGGAAAAACATTAATCTAATTCAGTATTTTGGAAATACTCTTAATTAACACATGAACTTAGTCACCTCTACTTACTCCTTAATCTACATTCCCTAACTCATAAAGAGCATTATCAGCCTTACAGTCTTTCCAAGATGGAGACCTCAAGCCATTCTCAAGTCCTCTCTCTCTCTCTATAACCAATCAAATGTGAAATTCTTTCAGTGTAGCTTCTGAAAACTGGTGATATTCATTTCCTTCTTCACTTCTTTCTCTCTTTTTTTAATATATTTAATTGATTTTTTACAGAGAGGAAGGGAGAGGGATAGAGAGTTAGAAACATCGATGAGAGAGAAACATCAATCAGCTGCCTCCTGCACACCTCCTATTGGGGATGTGCCTGCAACCAAGGTACATGCCATTGACCAGGATCGAACCTGGAACCTTTCAGTCCGCAGGCCGACGCTCTATCCACTGAGCCAAACGGGTTACGGCTCTCTACTTCTTTCTTAATTCAAATGCCCACATTCTAACCTGAATGTAATGCTTGGGTCACTAAGAGCTCTCCTCTCTCTGGTCCACTCTGCCCTTCCCTTCAGGCCTCACTGCATCTAAGTGATAAACCTGGCGTGTCATTTCCTGCATAAAAACCTTTTAAGGTCCATCCAAAGAATCTAAAAAAATTCTAAAGACCTAAACTATCCTTTTTATGGAATTCATGTGGAAAAACTCATGGTTTCTGCATGAGTCTTTTCAGATCTCAGCATTAATAAAAAAAAATGACATGGTAATACTAAATATTTTTGCTACAGATTCTTATTAATGTATACTGACTAAATATTTACAATTGTTCCAACTATAGTTTTACATTTCTTTCAAAATATATGCAAATATAGCATATATTATATGTTATATATATATACACACATTATACTATATATACATATATATTTACATTTTGCTTTGTCTTCAAAAACTTGGCAGGATACTTTAAACTTTAGTAGTAATCTAAAGATGGCCATGTTATTAGGTTGCAAAAATGTGGCCTAAATACCCTAGTTTATAATTCAGCAAAGCACTTGGAGGAGGCACAGTAGGAATGATGAATGGTAAAGATGGGATTATTACTCAAGTCTCATTTGTGACAGTTGACTTCCGTGATATTTATCTTACATTTTTCTTTTTGGCTGTGTGTGTGAGTGTAATACACTTTATATATTAGCATTGGTTCATCTATTATTATATTGGCAGCAGGAGATTTTCATTGATTAGTTTCTCTCTATTTGCTTTTTCTTTCTCTAAAACCTTCATGCTGTAATGCAGAAGATTTATTTTCAATGATTTATTAAAATGTAATTCTAAGGTGACTCCTTATCTAGGAAGTAATCTGCAGGCTATCTTTGTTTAAACTTGCAACCTGCTTTGTCAAGGAAAACTGCCTATGAAATTTTCATTATAATAGACAGCTTTTCATAATGAATGAAAAACAGCTATTATGATTGAAAACAAATTGTTCTGAAACATATTCTTTGAAACAATGCGCTGCTTAATTGTATTTTGGAGAAGGGGGGAGGCAAAGGCAATTCTATTTAATTGGTTACATTTTTCAGTTCTATAAATTAATTTGCACTACCCAATATCACTTAATTTTTCCCTAGGAAAGCTTTTGCTTGCCCTAGCAATATTATAACTGCTAATTCAATTACACTGAAATTGTTTAATAGAAAATATAATTGCTTATTCATACAGAATACCCATTAAAGAAGTGCAAAACCATGAACCCGAGGGTTACTGCATATTAATACTTTGGGAATAAAGATGGGAATGTTGTACAGAGAAGGTGCTGGCTGGTCTTTAATTGTTCATCACCTGCCTTCCAAATAATATGAATGGACCCAAACTAAATGACCACTCATTACAAGTTTCAATTTAGGAGCTTGGCTGGGGTCAGCAGATTGCTTATGCTGATCGCAATGATTTGAAGTTGTGATTACCATAAGCAATTTAAATTTTATTGATCTTCCCTTCTGAAAGTTGTAATTGAGCATAGATGTTGGACCCAGAGCTCTCCAAACTAAATTGTACTCTGAAGCCCTTGCTGGATTCCTGCAAGAATCAATAAGCAGTCAGTCACATTAACAATGAAATAGGTCCATTAACATATGGTGCTATTGGTGAAACTTTATTTAGGAAGGGTGTTAGTTCACTTCATTGTTTTATCAATGAATCTTGGCTGTACAAGGAAAAGTATTGCTTTAATATGTGTAATAAGCTTGTATGAAAATGAAATTATATGTTATAAATATATGGAATATGACTAGGTAGGCAGTTGAGTCCTTATATGAGAGTCATTGTGATTCATATCATCATTTTACTGTAAACAGAGGCTTCGTATGACTGGAATTGCAGCTTGCCTGCTGCAGTGCTTTGCAGTAATTCGGAATTTTTATTTCTCTTTATTAGATACAAGGTTTCCCTCCATCAAGGTTAAGTACATCTTGAAGTCTCCATGTTCAGTGGCAAGTAGTGGCTTGTTAGGGAAGCTATATGAGCTATCCTGCTGAGCCAGAGAGAGAAAGCTGGGAATTCTAACAGAAATCCAAATGGTTCAAACAGTCCGGGACAGCATTTTGCACCCAGAGCACTATTGAACTTTGGTAACAACTCTGGCCTACCTATTATTATCAAATTATTAAATGCTTAACATGAGAAGAGGCTGCTAGAACTTTATGACAAGCAAGGCCTTGTTATTAGTTACTAGGATGGCATGACCTCCAGGTTGCCTGGTTTCTTATAGTTTCTACTTACAATGATTTGGGTGAAAAACCAAATGTCCACTTTTGCTAGTATTAGCATTCAATGAAATGGTGAGTGCAAAGCATATGCCATGTCAATTTTCTGCTGGCAAAATCTGAAATTGAGAGAACTCTAGGAGCAATGTGGTTAGATGCAGGATTCGAGTTGATGGAGGGCCAGGTGAGTTGAGATGGGCTACCCAGAATGTAGACAGATGTGAAGTTTCTAAAGATTGTCTCTTACACACTCCTAACTTCCTTTTAAGATTTCTGTCCCTGCCCTAGCTGGTATGGCTCAGTGGATAGAGTGTCGGCCTGCCTAGGGTCCTGGGTTCAATTCTTGTCAAGGACACGTACCTCAGTTATGGGCTCCTCCCTGGTTGGGGCGCATGCAGAAGGCAACCAATCGATGTGTTTCTCTCACAACGATATTTCTCTCTGTCTTTTCCTCTCTCTTCCACTCTCTCTAAAAATCAATGGAAAAATATCCCTGGGTGAGGATTAAAATAAATAAATAAATAAAGATCTCTGTCCCAGCTTCCTATGGCCTCTCTTCTTCAGTATGACATTTCTACACTGTTGGAGGCTGCTTACGGCTTCCCACGATGGTTTCTAATTCAGGTCAGATTTATTGAGAAAATATTTCATGTTCTGGATGTTGTGGTTTTAATTATTAGTAACCTCTAGATTAATAATTTCTAACCCTTCCTCTGTGCTCCATCATTGACAAATAATCTCATAACCAAATTCAGATGAAATTGTAATGGCTTTGTTTTTTTAAAAGTGTTTCTTAAGTGGATGATTAAAGAAATAAACAAACACTCATCGGGCATTTGTGTTTTAGTAGATGTTTGGTGATGCAGTGTTTTATCCTTAATAAACTACTTTTAAAAGGTAACTTTTAGGCTCAATAGCTATTAAAGGAGATATTATGAAACAAGAAGCTTTCTGGGTGTCTCTTAAATCTTATAGTATTGGTAATTATTTGATGCACTTGAACAGTGGAAGAGATTTAAGAGAAGATTCGGAGGAAGATGTGGGGTAAATGGACAAAGTGGACATTGGGAAAATTAACAGTAAAGCAAAATAGAAGTGATATAGTACAAGAAAACAAAAACAAAAACAATTGGGGTTGCTTTGGGGACAACTGAAATTAAGAGGATAGCAGGCTATTTCAAAGAGCGGCCCGGGTTTGAATGTCAGTTTCATCACTTACTGGCTATGTGACTGTGAGCAAGTTACTTAACTGCTTCATCTGTAAAATGGGTACAAAAATACTACCTAGTTAATAGGTCATGCAGATTACTTAAAAGAATTTATGCAAAAGCAGTTTCATACTGTCTGGCATATAGTGAGTGCTTAATAGTAATTATCATGAAGTACTTAATACAGTAGAACCACAAAATAACATTTCTCCCATTACAATTTTATTTTTCCCTCTTATATCTATGTAATGCCATAGATAGGAAAGCTTTCATGATTCATCTTCCTTCTTTTCCCTGGCTGGTAGCAATGAGAGAGAAGCTTTCTGTTTTTTTTTTCTTCTTTTAGAAAAGTGTATAGTTTTTGTGGGTTTTTTTTTTTTTTTTTTTTTTTTTTTTTGCTGAAAGAGTGATTTCTTTCACCCTCATGGTGATACGGTTCCAGGTAATAATATGATTAAAAATTCAAATCTAGCCTGGTCGGTTTGACTCAGTGGTTGAGCTTTGACCTATGAACCAGGAGGTCACAGTTCGATTCCCAGTCAGGACACATACCTGGGTTGTGGGCTCAATCCCCAGTGTGGGGTGTGCAGGAGGCAGCCAATCAATGATTCTCTCTCATCATTGATGTTTCTCTCTCTCTCCCCCTCTCTGAAGTCAATAAAAATATATTAAAAAATTCAAATCTAACACTCTAAAATAATAAGTAAACAAGGGCTGTGTGTATTTTGCTAAAGGGCAAGTATAATGCTCAACCAACAAGCTATCGATTGTTGAAATTACATCATAGAATAAGGTAAAGAACCATGTAGTATTCCCTGGATTCCTACACAAAGGTACTCATTAGTATTACTATGTCAACCTCAACATGTCAGAGCCTTAACATGACAGGTATGTGTTTTCTGATCAAGTGACAATCAGCCCAATATTCCTAATTATTAGGAGGCTTTATGTGATGTCTCTGACACGGAGGATCCTTCCATCTCAGGTCCTCTCCATGCCTTAGAGCTTCGCCGTCCTCTGCATGATGTAACTAAGGAAGTTATTAGACAACCTCACGAATATAGACAGGGAAGTTCTCAAAGAGAAGGTCCTTTCGATTTCCATCTGACTGCTTTCTCTGAGCCAGTGCCTCATTTTGTCCTGTGTGCATGTTTACCTGGTACAGCAGTGCTGTGTGTTATAGACACCTGGAACAACCAACTAGAAATACTGCACCCCTGCAACAGCAGTGCCTCTCATCAGAGAAGTGTGTGAGTGTGTGTGTGTGTGTGTGTGTGTGTGTGTGTGTGTGTCCAGCCTGTTCTCTTATATGCTACTAGTAGATGGGAGACTAAAAGCTGTCCTTATTGACTAAATTTGGATGACTGCAAGGTGAAGGATGGCGGGATGATGTGTGCTTGGACAGGGAAGAAAAGCTCCACCGACCCGTAGGAGATTGTTTGTAAGTGGAGTCCTTTTGAACTCAAAACAGTTATTAAAAGCAAGGAGAAGAATATAAAACTGTTTATTCAATTTATTGTGAAGCAGCTCTTTCTTGTAGAAAAGCATAACTAGCTAGATTCAACTTTACCCACATCTTGTATTTTCAGGGCTGTTTTACTGGTTAACATTTAAATGAATGGGAGCTATTATCACATAAAGTATAGTGAACTTTGTTCCCAATAATTGTATATCTCCCTACCCTTCAACCTTCCCCCTTTCAGCCTCTCTTTCATATGCTTTGGTTTTATGTGGTTTCTCAGTTAATACATAACTCATAGCTCTTATTTTCCTTGTGTTTTTAACTATTTAGGTCTCTGGATATAAGGGTAAAAATTAATTTTCGTGGAAATATTTGTGTGTATTTAAAGAGTCAGTTACTTTTACATTCAAATAATTACCTGTATAATAAACTGATTAGCCAGTGATTGCATTTTTAAAAAAGACACACAGAATTCCTGATTTCTGCCCCCATTTATTGGCAAGTAATCACGTGGCCATACTGAACCTCAAAAGAGGCTGGCCACTGTAGTGTAATTTTATAGCCTGGAAGAAAAATTATTTATGAATGGTTTAGGGAAGTGGTTGGCAAACTCATTAATCAACAGAGCCAAATATCAACAGCACAACAATTGAAATTTCTTTTGAGAGCCAAATTTTTTAAACTTAAACTCTATAGGTAGGTACATTGTTATTAATTTAATTAGGGTACTCCTAAGGCTTAGGAAGAGCCACACTCAAGGGGCCAAAGAGCCGCACATGGCTCGCGAGCCGCAGTTTTCCAACCACGGGTTTAGGGTCTTTGCTTCAGCATCCCTCACACAGAACCCTGAATTTTTTAAACAGCTAAGTTATAATTCGCTTCTTGGCCTTTTGGCTAAGATCAAGTGTAGTAAACAGCTAAGTTATACATAATGATTCTGATGAAAAGTGAAATAGTTACTGTATGTAATTGAATTTCTTTTTGCATTTTTCCAGTTTTATTGAGATATCATTGACATAAAACACTGTATAAGTTTAAGGTGTATAGCATATGATTTGACTTGTAATTGGACTTAGAATTGTTTTATATAGAGTGCCACTATTGAAACTTGGCCATGACAAAGAGGCTAATAGAGCTACTTTTGTCATCTAGTCTTAAATTCATAACCCTTGATTTAAGAAAGGCTTTGATACCACACTGAATAAAAAAGATTGCTCTTTTGAGATCATTAAATATGAACCACTTGAATGAAAGAAGAATGAATGGTCTAGGATAGCTAAAGCAGAGGATATTGTTTTTTATATTAGCCTAGGACAGAATGAGCTTCTACAGAAAATTCCAAGAATCTCAATTAGATTTATTTTCCCTCTAGATGGAAACTGGTAGCAAATATAAAGGAGGAGTTCAATAATTAATTCTCTATTTTTCTTTCTCTTAACATAACTTCTCTTATGTGTCAGGCACTAAAAAGCATGCCCACCCTGAAATCTTGAATATTGAACATTTTGATACTTCCTCCTTTTTTTCTAAAGATTTCACATTTCCCACAATTTTAAAGCACTGATAACTATCACCACCTTCCCTCCCCTCCTGCCCCTCCCCCCGCCCCAAGAATCCCAGTTCTATGCAACTTGTGAAAGGCAGTCTGATCCTGAGACATCATGTGGGTGGGCAGATGGCCTTGATAAATGCCTATTTCTGCTATTAAAATAAAATGACAGAAAACACCACAGAAAGGGTTCTTTTATTTGAAAAAAAATTGGGGTTTGTCATATGATATGAAATACAAATCTAAGGGCTTTTGGCAGTCACCCACCACCTCATGTAGTGTGATTATCACTAGAAGGGAAATGTAACATCCACTTTCAAGACTCTGTGAAAGACGCATTGTGTGAAAGGCAAGACAGTGCTTCCTGCCCTACTACTTACATGTGCAGCAATTTATTATACAAAAATGCAGAGAACAATTCAGACAACTTTTGAGTACTTATTGAAGTTGCTGGGCAAAAATATTTTTCTCCATGCTACATTAGCATTTTCTGACTTAGAATAGCTGATCTTTTTGAATTGGGTTACATGAACCATCACATCCAATATGTAAGTTTAATATGTATGTTTAAATATTTTTCCCTTTGAAATGGAACTATAATTCATATTATATCCAGTACCTTCTGAATAAAATAAAAACAGTTAAGTTGCAATCTTTTGTTTTCCCCAGACATCTTAGAATTCTAAGAACCTACAAGCTTAATGTTGAGAGGGTTGGAGATGTTTTTAATAGTCAAGGGTGTCACTTATTTCACTTTTAAAAAGTTCTTAGATCTTATTAATAATTTTATATGCCATAATCATTCACCCCGAACATTTGATATTATGTTTCAAATACTGTTCTCTACTTAATTTTTTCCTATAAGCACTTTTATTGAGCATTCACCAGGCAGAAAACTACCATTTTGAGAGCTCTGGAATATTCTACTTTCATTTATTAATAATTTCCAAACAGAATGTCTGCTTCAGACATTAGTTTCTGAAATAGAATTGAATCTTAATTAGTTTAAGAGAAACTCCTACGTAAGTAGTCTTAGAGAAAATGCACTCATTTTCCCCTCTAATATATCCTCCTGTTGTTTGACTGTGATGAGAATGGTCTTTTAAAAGAGGCCTCAGGTGTGAAACCAACTGTTCAGGCTCATTGTCAGCTGCTGGTTTCTAGAGTATTAATTCAAAATTAGTGAAAATATAAGACTATGTCTACATTGGCCAACTCTATTGCAAAATTGAGCAATTTTCAGTTAGGGTGCAGCATCCTCAACAATGCCCTTGAGGAAGATTCAGAAGCTCATTCTATTTCCATCTGCTTCCATCATTAAGGAGTGCAGCTGATTGATTCAGACTCACTAACAATAAGAACGAATGCTGTTGAACTAAAAGGTGAGGGTAAGCATAATATTTATGTCAAAATTAATAAAAATAAGCATCTTCTTGTTCAATGTACATACATGTATGAATATGCATAGGAAGATACATAATTTTATATATGTACTTTTTTAAAGATAGAAATTAATTTTTTATAGTTTGAAGGCTGAAATGACTTTATTCATACTGGGCCCTTATTTCCATGAACTGGCTGTTGCCTCTCCTCCAGTCTTCCAATCGGGAAATCAACATTGAATGTTAGTATCACCTCTTCTGCACCACTCACTTAGCACCTATGATATATTACATTATTAGTAACATTATCATTAATATTATTATTGGTGGCATTCGGTGTATATACTATTGACCCTTGAACAATGCATGGGTTAGTGCCATTGACTCCCAGTGCACTTGAAAATCCTCAATTAACTTTTGACTCCCTCCAAACTACTGTTGACCAGAAGCCTTACCAATAACACAAATAGTCATATTTTGTATATTATATGTATTATATACTATATTCTTACAGTAATCTAGAGAAAAAATATTAAAAAACTCATGAGGAAGACAAAATATATTTACAGTATTTATTGAAAAAATCCATGTATAGCTGGACACATGGGGTTCAAACCTGTATTGTTAAAGGGTCAAATGTAGTTTATTTCTCTAAAAATATCATAAGTGCCTTGATAATATAAATTTGTATATATTTAAATATTCCTTTGGGGCGCAATATAGTGCTGTATACAAAATAGACACTCAGGAAGTATTTGTTGAAAAATAGATTAACCAAAAGCATTATTTTCTAAACCATTTATTAAATGCTGAAGGTGCAGGCTGCTAATTTCCCAGAATCCATTCACCCCTTCTTTCTTGCAGGAACAAAATCCCGATCCCCACCCTCCAGGTTTAGCAGGGCCCACAGCTATCTAGCTAGGGACTATATTTCTCAGCCTCCTAGCAGCTAGATAATATGTTCAGTGTTCAGGTCATTTCTTTAACAATAACACTGCTTGGTTAGCTACTTCTTTCACCTTTTTTGGAGTGGTGGTGACCCTTCTTCACCCATGTTAGCTGAGCAATGTTTAGGGGATGGTAGAAAGATAAGGCAGAAGGAATCTAGACAAAGCAAAGCTATTTATGTGTTCTGAAACTCTCACCTATCTCTGTACTGTTAAGTTGGAAGAGATACAGAGTTCACTTTTATTTCAGTAATGGTATTTTGGGGTATCTTTGTTACTGCAGCTTCACTAGCACTTGAACTTACATAAATGCATAATGCTCTTTTCCACAAGTACCATTATAGAATTTCATGGACCAACGCATTGTCCTCTAGTAGGACTATAATAATCTGAAAAGGCAGCTGGGCCTGACTTGTGAGAGCATTTTGTGGCCTATTGAAGAGCAGAGAATACTTTATTGAGTATACCTGTTCTCCAGTAAAATATGCATAAAATGCTGAAGTATTTCTTGTAAGAGGCACTATGTACTAAGGGGAAGTCAAAATTGCACAGGTTATCAGAGTAAGTTGCCCTTTGTTGATTGTGCAATCTATGACTCTGCCCCAAATACATCCTACAGGAATTTTCTAAACTATGTTTTTATTGATTTCAGAGAGGAAGGGAGAGAAAGAGAGAGATAGAAACATCGAAAATGAAAGAGAACCATGGATCAGCTACTTCCCGCACACCCTCTACTGGGAATGGAGCCCGCAAGCCGGCGGGCATATGCCCTGAGCAGAATCGAACTATGACTTCCTGGTTCATAGGTCGACACTCAACCACTAAGGCACACTGGCTGGGCAACAGGAATTTTTTAAAGCTTTGTAAAGAACTAAAAATAAAGCTGAAGATTAGCTTTGGATAATTAAATTATTTTTAAAGGCTTCTATGTCTTCACGAAATAGTGTAAACAAATTGAGGAAAGAGGTTTTGTTCATATTTCTGCTTATACAGAAGTCATATTTCTGTACATAGTAAAATATTGAACTCATCTTTGGGGCTCAATTACATTTTGTTGAATTGATTGTTCAGAACATAAAAGTTCAAGAATATACAGATGTTTCTAGTTCCTTTGACTAATAATTAGAATGTTTCACTATAGTTTACTAATCTAAATATTATTTTTCCAGAATTGGCCATTGTTCTATTTTGTTTGTACTAGAAAAAAAAGTTTGGGTTAGTTTTCTAAATACAAAAAGTCAAGTGATTGCTAGAGTTATTTGGGCTTAGAGCTGTCCTTCACTTGATATTTCCAAAAAAACCTGCTAAAAACTATCCTGAATCAAGAAAGCCAGATTGATTTCTGATCAGTGTTCATGTATTAATGAAAAAGAAAAGTCTCCACCTGGCAACTAGGTCACATTTGCTTTTTTTGAGCAAAAATTTAGATGCCACAATAATAAAATTATTCTCCACCATTCATACGAAGCTTTCAAGAGAAGGAGGGGGGGCTTTCCCATTGGAAAGTTGATGAATTTTGCTTGTTTAAACAGAAGTGCATGTAACAATTGTTTGTTTCAGGAAGTCACTCTATTCCTATTGTGTTGATTCTCAGAATAAAACAGTCTTGGATAGATAACTTTTCTGACTTATACTGATATACATAATGATTAAGAGTATAAATGACTCATCTATTGCTTAGTTTGAATAAAAAGGGGGGGGGAGGAAGAACTAACACCTATCCTTCTAAAAATAAAATAAAATAAAATACACACATTATAATATAGTCCTTGGAAGATTTTTCACAATCATTTCTAGAAAAAGTGGCTTGTGACTTTTTTTAAATTATCTGAAGAATAATATCATACTTCAAAACTGGAATAAAAAAAGGATGAACCATTTAAGAGTTAACTATTTTTTTCTGAATTAAAGTTAAACATTAAGGTGCTTCGTTTTTGAGATCATTAAAAATAAAATCTCTTCCAAGTTCCCTTTATTTGAGAGCATTTCTAAACTAAAAACAATTAAGTTTTTGAGATCCATTTAATTTTTACTTCTTTTAAGTACCAGCATAAACATCTGCCATCTGGCATAGAAATTACCTCATATGGCAGGAGGAGAGATGAGATTTATTTAAAAGTTCTTTGTCTTTGATACTTTCCCCTGCTGCATTTTCCAAGAGTGTAATTTGAACCTGACTGTATTTAAATAACCATTTATCGCCATAATGGAAGAGCCGACTTAAAAATACATAACTGCTGTCATTCCAGGAGACTGTATTAAGGAAACATAGAATTTGCCATTCTAGATCAGACCATTTGTCTGTCTTGTCTAACACTTGCCTCTGGCAGTGGCCAATATTGAAGACAATGGAGAATAGCAGAAATATGCAACATGAGCACAAACCATTTTTTTAGGAGAATAATTATTTTCTCAGTTGGTAATCTTACATTACGGGATATTAGAATTGAATCACCCCCACCTGTTTATCTTATTAATATTTTTGTCAATCAATAAGCTAACCAGTTCTGTTAAAATTATTTTACTGAATTATACTTAAATCTATGATATTTCTATATGTGAAATAACCACATGGGAATAACATGCTGTTGTTTAATGCTGTGATTTTTTTTTATGTATGAGAAAAATGCAGGAAAATTTAGGCTGCACAGCAAAAAGAAAATAATGCTTGTAGTTCAAAATCCAGATAAAAATGTATTCACTACAAAAGTTCAGCTTACAGGTCTAGAAGACAATCTGAGACTATCTAATATTATACTAAATTTACTATTGATAGTAGCAGAATAATCCTATTCTGAGTGATTAATGGGTTGACCAGAAATGTAAGCCTATAAATTTTTATCTTCCTTGACAAGTCACCAATGTTGTTAAAACATAATATTACAGAGACAAATTCAATTCTTGATTTGTCTCTGAAGTTACAGGTAGATGCATTGAACAGAATACTTGTTCAAACACAGGCACACACACACACACAAACGTACAACACACATCTCTTCAATGTGCAAGTCTTATCAAACTTCCTGGTGTTCCCCAAGCCCATCATTTGCCTTCACCTTCTTCTCTGCTAATCCCTTCCTTACCTCTCCGGAAGTAAATAAATATAAACAACTTTTCTCTGAGATTACATAAATTATGCAAACTATAAAACTCATAATCTTTCAAGGAATTATGAGTGCATATAATGTGTGTACTCTGTCAGCCAACTTCTCACCTGGCCCATAAAAATTGCTTATGAAAGAGCTTTTCACTTATCTCCATCACAACCAGCAAAAAAGATTGAGGGTCAGAATGAATCTTGGCTAATTATCAGAACTGCCAAAACTACAAGTACCAGTAATAATGTGACCACCTGTTTAGAACAAGATCTTCTCAATGTTCAGAAATCAAGAGTTTGAAATAATGGGTAAATCCCTGCAACCTGGTAACTGGGCTGAGCTGGAGAGTGGCTGGGTCACATGACATTTCCCCCCTCCAGAGTGTGGGCGTGTCAGCTGCTAATTTAATAAACTCCTGAAATGGCTACCGTCTTTGGAGATAGTATTCGTATTGGGGACTAATGAAATCACACATGGCCATGGATAACTAAAGACATCCAAAAGGAAATGCTTAGGTAGTGAACAAATTTTAAAAGTGCCCTTTAACTAGGGAAGCATTTGAAAATAGTTTATTTCAGTTGGCTTTACACTAAACTGGCAGCAAAAGGAGAGGCAAAAAACAACAAAACAAAACAAACAAACCAAAATAAAACTCTTTCCTTCCTAAGTGATGGAATGTTTACTTTGAGCCACACTCCAAAGGCATCTGGAAATCCTTGAGTGAGTTTCTTAGCTCCTTGAATTTTGTAGGTTAGTCTTCTCATGGAGGCCAAAAGAACTTTCTTAGAGCAAATACTTCTTCTAGCTAAAATCAATCTCTTCCTTTTACAAGGAGCATTACTAGTCAGAAATAAATGTTGCCAAGACTCCATCCATAATTCTATCCTCCATTGATTGTAAATGTAAACACCATGATATCCCTGTGTAACCCCCGTAAACATCCACTCATCCTCCCCACCCTGCTTGCTGCAGCTGCTCAAAATTTTCTTTCTATTTTACCATTTCATGCCCAATAACCAGAAGACAAAGTGTCATTAAGGTGACAGGACATGCAAAAGTGTCTTTGTAGCTCCAGATGAAGAACTAGAGGGGAAATTTCCAATTTTAGATTTCCTGAGAGGGGAAGGTGTATTATCAGCTGTCATCTACCCTGTTAATTCTGAGCCAGTAGAATCACGTATTTAAAAAGTTTGCCCTTGTTGGATTTTATTCAAAATTGCTAAGGCTCTTAGATATCAACACCAAAACAGACTTTCAAAATGACTCTTCCCCCAAAGCTGAATACATATCTCCAGATTCTCTCAAATTAAGCTTGATAATGAATATTACCTTAGGCCAGATGACTGGCCTGATTCTCCATTGTCATTGCTTGTCTCACTGAACATGCACTCCCTCTGTCCCCTTTCTCTCTTTGTCCTCACCCTACTGCCACTGTGATTGCTTGTTCACTCCTGAAGAAAAAATAAATTGTTATCTTCACGTCATTTTTGAATCAGAGTAATAATAGTAATAATAATATCCAAATTCAGGGAAGGTGTATTTGATTCAGAAGCCTGTGTATTTGTGCATGTTGTGAAAGGTGTACTAAGAAGGTATTAATCTTATTTTCTCCTCTCATTTTACATGAAAGCTGTCATTATTGGGATAAGAGTAAAATGAACATAAGTATGATAAATGATATGCGCACATGGGAGTCAATATACCACTCGGGGAGAGCATTGCTAATCAGCCCGTGCAGTAGGCTAATGCACCATGTGAGCCGGCACCTCAGAGAGACTCTAAATTTGTAACTCAGGGAAGCTTGGCATTTAACTTGAGCTGCTTTTGGCTTAAGGTGAAACAAAGGGTACAGTCGTGTTCCATTTGTGGATTACAGTAGCAAATCATGTTTCAGAAGGTGCCTTTGCAAGACCATGTAAAACACAAAGCTAATTCTATATCCCCAGCAAGCCTAGCACATCCAGCTGTTTAATGAATGTTAAATAATGTTAATAAAAGTGGGTGAGAGAGTACCACACCCATTTTCTTTCCCTAAATGAACGGTGAAAAGGAACAGTGAAAAAAATCAATTAGTTCTCAGTTTGAAAGCTGTGCCTTATCTATTAAAGTTGATGCACAGGATTTTAAAAATGCAAGGGCCAGGGTCCCTATGCTATTGGGGGACCTGACATCTTTTAAAATATACTTTTTAAACTTGATTCTTAATTATTCATAGATAAATGAATCCCAGTGCTTTTGATAATCTCAAGATCTTTTACGTAGCTCTGGTGTTAAAAGCAATGCCATTTCTGTTTTTCTTATTCCAGTTATCCAAGAAGGTGGAAGAGTAGGAAGTTTATGGTTTTACTATTCCAACTAAAAGCATTTCTTATGCCCCTAAGAGAAGAGGGGAATAGCTAGCAATTGAACTAAATAGAAATATGGCTTGCTGAATTGGGCTTATGTTCTTTAAGTGGAGTATGGGAAGTAGCCATTCTATTGCTGATTCTTGAGACTAAGAGTAATGCTTATTGACATCAGTCACCTTGGCTCTCACTTCTGGTATTTCAGAAGTGCCTCCGTTGCACTCCCTTTCCAGGTGGCTGATGAATTAATTAGTATTTACCGACCATCTACTATGTGCCTGATTCATTGTTGGGTACCTAGAGAGCCACAAGTAAAATGATACAGTAAAACAGAAAACCCATAATCATCTAGAAAACACCACTTTCTGTCTGAAAGTTCAGAAAAGAGTTGGAAAGGAGGGGGGAGGGGGGAAACCAACAAAAAGACAAAATAAAACAAAAACCCAAGGTTAGAAAGAGGAAGTAGATTCCTCAGATGCCATTTAATATCTACCACCATGTGCCCCCACTCTCACATCCCTGCTCCAAATCCAGTGAGGCCTTGGTAACATATGAGCAACTGGAGAAGAATAACCAAAAGAGGAAAGGGAAACAACCATAGAGAATGCAACCATAGAGAATGAGGTGATGTGATGAGGGCACAAATAAAAAGACTCCTCATGTCATTGCACATTGTCATCCAGTTGACAGACATCAAAGGTGTTAAGCATGGTTAGGAGGCCAGCAGTGGCTGGGAGGTAGTGGCCACCTTCATTTATCATCAGCTAAATCAATATATGTTCTGTTATTTAAATATATTAATATCAGTATATAAACACAGTTCTTGGTGTATATATTGACTATTCCCATGAATATTCAGAAAGGACAATACATCAGCATGGTCAGATACAACAACCTTCTCTCAGCAATCATCTAGCCTCACTCTCAACTGTATTCCTGGCCCCATGTGAGTATTGAGTAAACAAAGATGACTAAGACGTGGTTCCTGCCCTCAAAGAGGACAAAATAACCGGGCACTCTCTTTTGAAATGTGCTAATATTGTTACTACACCAGTCATTGTCATGGTTGGTTAAACATATTGGTTAAATATAGTCATTTTGTTGGTTAAACGAACAAAAGTTGAGCCTCCTTAGTCAGTGGATAATTTTTATATGGGTGGCACCTGAGGGAAGGATTTCAGTACATTGAAGAGACAAAGAGCATCCCAGATAAATGGAAGTGAGGAAATGAGGGGAAAAATCTAGCTTTTGGAAGATAGAATAGTACCTGCCTGACCTGACAAGGAGTCAAGGACACTTACTGAAATCAAGTGAGAGAAAGGGGGATTTCTGCTTTGCTTATAGTGTAAAGTCTTTGGAAAGAGATTTGGCTAGGAAGTCAGGAGATCGGAGTTTCATTTTGTAATCTTGAGCCAATCAGTTTTAAACTATCTGTGGTTTAATTCTATTCACAGACACATTTGTCTATCATGTAATGCACATTCTAGACTGAATAAGAACACAAAGCAAATTACTTTGAACTCTTGAAAGAAACTATTCAAGTTTAAGAAATTGTTTTAAGATCTTGTATTCATTCACTTTTTAAAAAATCTTTATTGTTGAGATTATTACAGATGTCCCTCTTTTTCCCCCCCCCATTGCCTCCCTCCATCGGTTCCCACCCCACCCCAGGCCTTCGCCACCCTATTGTCTGTGTCCATAGGTAATGCATATATGTATATAAGATCTTGGTTTAATCTCTTCCCACCCCTCCCCCCTTCTCTCTGAGAATCCTCAGTCTGTTCCATTTCCATGCCTCTGATTCTATTTTATTCACCAGTTTATTCTGTTCATAGATTTCTTATTTGTTTATTTTGATTTTTAGATTCAATTGTTGATAGGTATGTATTTGTTGCCATTTTGTTGTTCATATTTTTTATCTTTTTCTTCTTCCTCTTCTTAAAAGAATACCCTTCAACATCCTATCTAATAATAGAGAAACATGGTAATTAACTGTAACTTTGCTACCCTTCCCATTGGCTAATCAGGGCGATATGTAAA
>NW_005358943.1:2782612-2829117 GCF_000412655.1 Myotis brandtii | reverse complement strand
GGTGCCCCAACTTCCCAATCGGCCCTGCTCTGAGCCCGACCAGGGGCTGCACCTAGGGATTGGGCCTGCCCTCTGCCACCCGGGAGCAGGCCTAAGCCAGCACATCGTTATCTCCCGAGGGGTCCCAGACTGTGAGAGGGCACAAGTGGGGCTGAGGGACACTCCCCCCGGCGCCAGTGCACAAATTTTTGTGTACCGGGCCTCTAGTCCTATATAATAAAAGCTTAATATGCTAAGTGTCCGGTCCTCTGGTTGTCTGTTCAACCAATCAAAATGTAATATGCTAATGATATGCTGAGGCCACTCAACGGCTCACTATGATTTGCACTGACCACCAGGGGGCAGATGCTTTGACCGGTAGGTTAGCTTGCTTTTTGGGCCCGGCTGATCGGGACTGAGCGAGGTGGCCTAGATACACCCTGGAGCCCTCCTGCGGTCCCGCCCCAGCTGGCCACCTCCCGCATCCCTCCCCAGCCTCAATCGTGCACCAGTGGGGTCCCTTGACCTGGCCTGTACCCTCTAGCAATCCAGGACCCCTTGGGAGATGTCAGAAAGTCCATTTCAGCCTGATCCTGCAGGCCAGGCCAAGGGACCCCACTGGTGCACAAATTCATGCAACGGGTCTCTGGTTTCTGGGTTTGTGGTGATAATACTGGTTTTGTGGTGATGAAATCCTTTAGCCTTTTCTTGTCTGTGAAGCTCTTTATGTGACCTTCAATTCTAAATGATAGCTTTGCTGGGTAATCTTGGTTGTAGGTCCTTGCTATTCATCACTTTGAATATTTCTTGCCACTCCGTTCTGGCCTACATAGTTCTGATGCTCAAAATCCTCTACTATACTGTTGAATCCTAAATATTATTCTTTATTTCAGTCACTGTCTTCTTAATTTCTGACGGAGTTTGTTTATTTTTTCTGTGTAATACAAATTGACTTTTTCCTACCTTGAATTTTAGCCTTTTCAAAAGAGGTTAACACATAGAGACAAGTTTCTTTCAAGTATATGTTTTAGGGTAATTTTATTTTTACACAAGCTTACTATCTTATTTTTCTATTACTCAATAGCATTTCAACATGCAGTATTTGTCTTTCTATGTCTGGCTTATTTCACTTATCAGAATGTCCTCCAAGTTCATCCATGTTGTTGAAAAATAGCTGGATTTCATTTAGACTTTATTTTTTAGAGCAGTTTTAGGTTCTCAGCAAAATTGAGCAGAAAGCACAGAGATTTCCCATATGTTCCTGTCTCATAACATTTTTAAGCACCTTTGGGCCCCCACAATTATATTTAAAGAAATAAGTGTCACAAAATGGATAATTAACTAAATGTAGGCGTTATAACTCTGAAACTTGTAGAAGAGAACCTAAAAGTAAATCTTTGTAGCATTAGGGTAAATAAATATCCCTTGGACAGGACATGAAAAAACACAAGCTATAAAAGAAAACAAATTGATAACATATTTCATTAAAATAAAAATATTTTTTTGAAAGACACATTTTAAAAAATCAAAACATAAGCCAGAGACTGAGAAAAATATTTATAAAACACATTTGGTGAAAACCTTATACACAAAATAACAAAGAACTCTTATGAGTCAGTAATAAAAGGACAAGTAAGTCACTTTAAGAAATGGGCAAAAGATATGAATAGACACGTAAACAAAAGGTCCTTGATCTATCTGCTGGCAAAAAGTGACAGAGGTGGCCCAATTTTTCATTTAAGGACCAGGTAGTAAATGTTTTAGGTTTTGCAGGCCTCATATGGTCTCTGTCATATATTTCTTGTTTATTTGTTTACGTAATCCTTTAAAAATGTTAAGACAAAAATCTTTAAAGAAATAAAACAACAATAACAATACCTCACAAGCTGTAAAAAACCAGGTTGCAAGCCAGATTTAGTCTTTGGATCTTAGTTTGCTTACCTTTAGCATAGGCTCCAAGTGGAAGAGAAAAAGAAAAACAAACAAACAAAACAAAGTAGTGAGAATTTTGAAATAGCTCTTTCTTCACATGTGTTTATGGATCAAATCTGCAGTATCTGCATGGTCCAAGGAATCACAAGCTAAAATATATAATTAAAGTAGATCTGGGTAAGTAATGGCCAGAGATGCCATTCCTGGAGAATGGGTTCTTAACCCAGATTCAGAGCAGCAAAATGTAAACTCACAAAATTGGACACGATTGACAAAATAATTAGTGATCTAGAAGGTCGATCTCAAGAACACACAGACAAGACCAAGACAGAAAGATATTAAGGAATATAAAATATGGTTAAAAGATATGATGACTGGTGTGAGATGGGCTAAAATAATCCAATCATAGTTTCATAAGGAAAAAGATAGAGGGAAGCATAGGGAGGTAATATTCAAGATGATACATGCAAATAATTTTTCAGAATTAAAGAAAGTCATCAATTTTCACATTCAAAATTATAATGAATCACTAGTAAGAAAAATTTTAAAAATTACTTAAAGTCACATGATGGTTAAATTGTGGAACTACAAAGCAAATCAGAGTTTGAAAAGAGCTAGAGAGAAAAGACATTTTACTTAGAAAAGCATTAGTAGATTGACAATACTATTTTTTACTCATCATTCCCCCGCTCCTTAACTAGGCACAAAGCAGGTGAACAATAAATAATTACTTAATGTCTGAGTGAGTCATTGATGGAATATGAAATGATGAGTTGAGGAAACAATGTCAGGCCATTCTATAGCAATAAAAATTTCCAATTCATATTCTCCTTCATTTTAAGAGTGTAGTAGAATTCATGACTTCTATTTTAAAATCTCCAATTCATGTTTGTTTTTGCTGAGGTTCAGCAAGTTACTTTATTTTAGAGATTCTTTTGGCACTAAATAGTTTTGCTATTGCCTATATGTTCCCAATAGGAGCCCTCATGATTGATAAGCACCTAGAGATCATAATAAAATATCTGGATTGCCTGTGTTTCCTTGTTTACAATCCAGGCAGCAAGTAGTCAGTCTCCCAAAGTATTCATCATTGTTTTGGATTTCCATAACAGTAAATTCTTCAGGGCCAAAACTTTTTTTCTAATTATTTCTCTTATTTGTTACAGGGCTTTACTTGAGTTTCTTTATATCATTTAATTCTCACAACAGTCCTATAATAAATGAAGAGCTTAAAATTTAGAGGGATTAGATGACTTGTTGAACATCATACAGTAGAAGTAGATCAGGTAGAGTCAATTCTTCTGACTCTTTGAGAGCCTGTTTGGAGGTTCTATCAGGGGAGCACAGCTACTCTTGACCTAAGACTGGTCCTCTCCTCTGGGGGGAAGGTCATCCTCTTCCACCAAGCAAGCAGCTTCGGGAGGGACTCAGCACATTGATTGGTGAGGGAGGAGGGGGACACCCACCTAGCCAGCCAGATCAGCCGAATCAACCTTGATGTTCAATGGGGTGACAGATGTCGCAAGCCAGATCGCCCTCACATCCTGACTCTTTGTAAAGTGCTCTTTCTATCTCCCCCTTTCACCTTGTGTTAGTTGAAAGAGTTACTAACTGTGATAGAATTGTTGTCCCCAATTATTTGCTGACTCCATGAAGAAGAATTATACATCCCTATCCATTGCCATATAATCCCATTAGCCCTCTTCCTACCCACCCACCCCCTTTGAGAAGAACATAGTTTCCTACTTGGCCATTTGAGTAACTTTGGCCAATAGAATAAGAAGGAGAATGACATATACCATGTCTATGTAATAGCTCTTATGGCCATTTCTCTTTCTTCCTACAATGAGAATAGCATGACTTATATATGGGCTACTTCTTCAGCTTAGATCCTGGATCTAAGTTGGAGCTGATCCACACCTGATGTGCAATATAAGCAAGAAATAAACATTTGTATTTGTAAGCCACTGAGATTTGTGGATTGCTTGTTACTTAAGTTTATCTCAGCAAATACTGACTAATATACTAGCTAATATTTATTGAGCAATTAGTGTATGCCAGACATTGTACTCAGCACCTTTCATAAAATGTCACTTAATCTTTATATAAACATATGAACCTGATAATATTATCCTATTTTATGTATAAAGAAACCAAAGCTTAAGAAAAGTCATGTAAAGTATAGGATTGATTTAGGATTCAAAATTAGGCTATATGATACCTGAGTCTTGGAAATTAACTCCTCTGTCAAAATCCCTTCATCCATCTCAGGACGCATGAAACCCAGTATTTTAGTGGGCCAAATTTCAATTTTTAAAAAAGACCAGAAACGTTATAACATGACATGATTTATTTTAAAAGTACTTCCAAGATATAAATTCCTCAAATGGTAGAACAATGTATCCATTTACTATTTCTGGACTCAAGGTACCAAGCCATACAGAGGTTCTTATTTTCTCATTTATGCATTTGGGAGCATCTCCTGTAAATATAAAATTTAACAAAAATCTCTCTACACAATTATTTATGTTTTGCTTTTAATTACTGTATTAGTGGTTCAAGCCCAGTCAGGGCTGGAATATTTATTTTGAAAGGCAGCACACTGCAGCAAAAAAAAATAGTCATCTAAGATTAAGGCGATCTGACTTATGGCCTTTCTTTCAAAACCTAGTGGAGGTTTAATATCTGACATATCACCCTGATCCCAATTACCTTAGGTACAAAATGGAGCTGAAAATATTTCACAGCTTATTGACTGGGAGCTGGAAATAAATGAGCTCTGCAGGAATTGTATAGCTCTAAGTACTATGATTAATTGTTCTACATTAGTCGACAACCTGATGCCTGAGACATGGGGGGGGCGGGGGGAGGGGATAGTGGAACCGGAACTGGTCTGGTAGACAAGACCTGTATTCTGGTTCTAATTCTGCTGCCAGTTTGTTTTGTGATTCGCAGCAAATCACTCACCCTATCTAAGTCTGGTTTTACCATTTCATTGTCCAGTTTGGTCTCTTAAATAATGAGGAGATAGGAAAACATGCCCCTTATCTCCTGATAGCTTGAAGAGGCACTGCTTCTAAACTGGGCAAATTTAAGTACTTTACATCTCGCTTTTCAAGTAAAACTATAAGTTAGGCTACTTCCAACATATACTATGTCTCAAGTTCAAGGTGATATGAAAATTTACTATAGGTCATATTTACCCATATTTTTCTAATGAATGTCTCTTTTGTCCTTGCACGCCTGTATTTTGCACAGATTATTTTATGAAATAAATGATCAGCAACTTTTCTTCTTGATTATGACTTTTCTCTGGTCTTTAATATTTAGAATGCCATAGTGTTTCAGTTAGTCATATTCTATAGTCAAACACTAAAATGTGTTTGTTTACAAGGCAAAAATTTTATTTTTTAAAATATATTTTTATTGATTTCAGAGAGGAAGGGAGAGGGAGAAAGAGAGAGAAACATCAATTGCCGGAAGCCAATTCCAGCATGACAGCAGGGCTGATTCTGGGAATGGCTGATGGCATTTCCCCAAACCTGAATAGGATACATTAAATTAATTCTTGGCTGCCAGTCAGCTAAAGGGCATCTTAATCTACATGTTATTGCCTCCTACTGGCCAAACACCTGAACAGCCGTAGGCTAATTCCCCCATCTGACAAAGGACTGTAGGAAACCCTGACCCTTTGAAGTGTATATCTCTGCCTTGCCTCAGGACAAATTGTGTTAATAAAAAGCATGGGGTCCTGGGACGAGGAGAATTTAGACCTGAGAACTAAGACCTTAGAGTGCCAGCAGTTCTCAACCTGTGGGTTGCGACCATCAGAAAACACATATAGCATATCAGATATTTACATTACGATTCATAACAGTAGCAACATTACAGTTATGAAGTACCAACGAAGATAATTTTATGATTGGGGGTCACCACAACATGAGGAACTGTATTAAAGGGTTGCGGCATTAGGAAGGTTGAGAATCACTGCGGCCTTAGCTCCTTCAGCTAGGCTTCCCTGACCCCCAATGCCTTTCAAAATTATGTTTCGTCTCTGGACTTTTTAATCTATGTACAGCCTTCTCCAGATTTCCTGAACCCTTCTAGATGCTGGGACAAGAACCCCAGCAATCAATGATGAGAGAGAATCACTGATCAGCTGCCTCCTGCAAGCCCCACATGGGGGATAGAGCCTGCAACCCAGTCATGTGCCCTGACTGGGAATCAAACCGTGACCTCCTGGTTCATAGGTCAACACTCAACCACTGAGCTGTGCCTGCAGGGCTATAAGGCAAAAATTTACTTTAGTATATAAAGGCAGTACCAACTCTCTACATTGATGGCCTTCTGTGTTGTGTAATTGGTTCAATTCTCTCATTCTTATAGATATGCAATTATATGGATTCCATTTGATAAAGGTATTTAAAAGTAAAAGGACTTGCTGCTGTGGTTTTAAATCTTATCCTTTAATGGTCATATAAAAAAATTCAATGCTATGTAGGATGGTATATTCAAATTTGATTTCTCACCTAATATTTATAATATTTAGGTTCTTATTAAGCAATTCAAATAGGTGATAATTTATTAAGTTCTTGCTCCTGTAATAGTTATTCTGTGAGTGTCTGACGGCACTTAGGGTGGATGTTTCTCGCATCTGGGAGCACGGTCACAGCGCTCAATTACTTCACCTAACAGGCTCCTGGGAAGACGGACCTACGTGGCAGGTTGTAGCTACACATTAGCACGGTTTGTATTGGAGCCAATTGCCGTCTGACCTCTCCTCCCAGTAGAGGCAGTGTAGTGCCATCTGTACATCTTTTAGTCACATTAAATCATGTCATCTAAAGGGCCTGTGAATGTGAACGAGTTTACCTTATGCTTAGGGAAGAAATTAGTCCAACTGCTGGACTAGAAGTCTGTGTTCATTTGCACTCACCAATTCTCATACTGTTTTAATCCTTCCTCCTCTGGATTGGTAATAATGTTGTCAGAAACTGTATTTGTTTAACATTTGCTGCTGTTATAAATAGACTATTACTAAATATATAAAAATGTATTACTAAGGTAATTTAAACTCTATATTTATATATAACATAGACCTCAGGGTTGAAGTTTAAACAATCTTCTCAATTTTGGTGTGGATATTTTCAGGCATAATTTGACCAAAGTGCTTTCATGGCAAAACATAATAATTTGAAGGATTTAGGAATTTCATGGACACAAGTCACTCTAAAGGAAAAATAATTGAAATAACCAAGTTTATTTATTTTCTTAATACTCACCCGAGAATATTTTCCATTGATTTTTAGAAGGAGTGGAAGAAAGAAGGAAAGACAGAGAAATATTGATGTGATTGGTTGTCTCCTGCACGCCCCTGACCAGGGCCTGGGCCAGGGAGGAACCGGCTAAGGCAGAACTAACCAAGTTTATTGAATGAACTCCTCCAGGGCACATGGACTTATGGCCTAAGCCTGTACCATCCTAATACACCATTACCCTAGGCTCAGGAATTTATTCTTTTTCTTCCAGAAAACGGCATGTGAATAGGCTCAGGCTAATGAGAGCCTTCCCCAGAACTCTCCTTGCAGAGAACTGGGCAAGATTATCTCTGTGAGATGAACTTGCTAATGTTATAGAACATGATTATGGGTGAGCTAGTGACCATCTAACGCTTACATGGAGTGAATCTGCCTAGTAATGGAGAGATGGAGCTCTCATTACGATATTTAAGTTCCGGCCTTTGGACCAGAGCAGCAACAGGACACCTGTGTCCCCGGACTTAAAAATTATTTGAGCATTTTTTTTTATTTTTTTTTTACTGTTCAATTCAGCTGTTCTCTAAGTGTGGTCCCTGGAGGAGTTAGAAATAAATGCTCATTCTTGAGCCCTCCTCCTTCTAAATTAGAATGTCTAGGGATGGGGTTCAATGTGTAGCAGGCCCTCCAGGTAATTCTGATGCACTCAATGTTAGGAAACTAGGTGAAGTTATTTGGAATGGTTTCTGGCCATCTTCAATTGGTGAAGTCCTGGTATGGCAATGACAAACAAGAAACTGCATGACAATACTGATAGCAGATTAGAATTTGGATTTAGAAAGTATTCTCGCTTGATGGTACCAGGGACCTCATTTTTGATTAGGGTTTTTCTCACGAGATAAATGAAGTCTCTGGTCTCAGGCTAGTCCTGTAATAATTTCGTCTCAAGTAGAGTCACAGGCCATTTGAAGACAAATATTGAATAATCTGTCCCATCTGGGACTTCAAATCATTAGAATTTTGAAACAAAAATAGCTGCTTGATTAGTTTCAGTATCTAAATTTAGAAGAGAACCTTTATAATTGTCTCAAGAAGGGAATTCAGTCCCCCAATCTAAATACCTCTGCCTTTGATCCAAATCATTCCAATTCACTTTAGTATAAGAAGGTGCCTTTATTTAACTGACTTAATCAATATAAAAATACAGTCAGAAAGCTCTTGTGAGTTAGTGATATGCTTTCTGATTACCAATAAAGAATATAAAAATGTATACTTCAGAAATATTGTATCACTAATTTAAAAACATACCTGTTCTTTACATGCTTATGAATGTAGAATATGCCATGTAAAGCATTGGATTTCCGTTAGTGTGAATTGCAACAATTATTTATTAATTGTAAGACCTGGACTAACAAGCACAAATAGGTTAATCTATAAAATTTTTGCAAATAAATTGACAAAATTGGCAAAAATATTTAATTAGTATTTAATCATAATTAGAGGCTATATTACATAAAATTGTCTTTTGCAGGTTATGAGTCTATCATCTCCCCAGATCAAAGGCCTTGCAGAAGACGTGGCCTGTATGGACATTATGGGAGTCTTTGATCTGGATAAAACCTGGTGGTGAAGGGATGTGGATATATAACAAGCCCAGTGAGCTGCAGACACGTGGATTGGTGCGGCCATTCTGGAGAGTGAGTGACCTGGCATACTTAGCCAAACCGAGGATATACCCACTGACAACTCAGCAATTTCACTCCTGGTTATATATGCTGCAGCAGTGGTTCTCAACCTTCCTAATGCCGCAACCCTTTAATACAGTTCCTCATGTTGTGGTGACCCTCAACCATAAAATTATTTTCCTTGCTACTTCATAACTGTAATTTTGCTACTGCATGAATCGTAATGTAAATATCTGATATGCAGGATGTATTTTCATTGTTACAAAGTGAACATAATTAAAGCATAGTGATTAATCACAAAAACAATATGTAATTATATATGTGTTTTCCGATGGTCTTAGGCGACCCCTGTGAAAGGGTCGTTGGACTCCCAAAGGGGTCGCGACCCACAGGTTGAGAACCGCTGTGCTAGAGAAATCCTTAGGCCTGTAAGGGGATTTGTGAAATGATGCTAATGTGAGTGTTATTTATGGTGACAGAGTTGGAGGCAATCTGTGTGACGATCTCGAGGGAGTGGATTGATGCATGGTGGTGGCATATCCTATGCTATGCTAGGCAGCATCCAGAGATCATGAACCAGATGAGTGGACACCCAGCAACAAGTGTGGAACTTAAAATGTAATGCTGAGTGAAAAAAATAGAAATAATTCATAACACAATATCACCTATGTCATTTCAAAATCCAGGCATGAACAAGAGCAAGACATTTTCAAGTACATGTAAAAACAAAAGGATGTTTGTTAAACCCATTTGAATGGTTGCTTTGGTAGAAGGAAGAAAATGAGAATGGTGAATGCTGGAAAAGAAATTTTAAGTAGAAAAAAATAAAACCTATAGGAGGTTAAAAATGCAAACAAAAGTCAAACAGGTCCTGTAAGAAATTTGTGTTGGTAAAATAATAATTTTAAAAAAATCCATTACTAAAGCCTCAGAGCTCCCGGGCTCAGACCTAATTGCAGCGATATGACTCAATGTGCCAAGGTCAGAATCACTGTAAATATGGACCCTGTTATGGCAGCTCCATCAGAAAACACACCTGTTCTTTACATGTTTATGAACGCAGGCTATGCCATGAAGTCAGCCAACAAGCCAAGTACACCTGCTTCTTCTGAAGCAAAGCCAAGATGAATAGGTGAGCTGTCGCTATCTGGCACCGTGGCTCTTGCTTCAAAATGGTAGTGGGTGGTGCCCGGACCTACAACGCTGCTGCCCTCACAGTGAAGTCCACTATCAGAAGATTGAAAGGATTGAAAAACTAGTAGGACTCGTCTTAATAGTTCTTTTTTAAACAGATACTGCTAAAAGAGGAAGAAATTCTAGATTATAGAAATGGAATAATTTAGGAGCTAGTAAGTGTAATCTTTGTCTTCTTAAAGAAAAAAAAATCATCTTATGCCAGGAGGAAAAAGGTGAGAACCATGGAATCCACATTTCTTGCAAGATTTCTGGATGATTCTGAATAAAATGCTTGGCACTTGAGGAAGTTTCTCTAAAGGGCTAGTCTTGAAATCAGAACTCCCCATTCATAGATTTTTTTTCCCTTTTCTGCCCCAAAATGAGAAACAGAAGCTGATATCACTGAGAGAAACAAAAAACTCATGGAACAAATAATAGTTCTTTTTTTATCACTAAAGTGAGGCAGTGTCAATCAAGCATCAAAAAAACAAAACAAAACAAAAAAACAAAAAACTCCACAAAAACCAGAAACAAAAACCAAAAACCCAGGAAAGCAATAATAGCAAGTAGAAAAGAAGCAAAAAGCAAGTAATAAGGATCTTTGAAGGCATGGTCTAAAATTAAGAGAGAAGGGTGAAATCAAGGCTACAGCATTTTCCTGTGCATGGCCAAGTGAAAAAGAAAAAGTGAAGTTTGGTAATGATAGAATCTTTTCAGTTATAGGTATTACTATTTTCTATTTTTTAAAATTTCACTTCATATTTTATTTCTTTGTTTAATCAAGCCAATTTCTGAATGTATAGTAAAGGTAGTGAAGTAGGTGGTAGGCTAAGTATTTTGGGGGAAAATTCAGCTATTTCTCACCTGCTAGTAGCTATGGGTGTAGCCATTGTACATCTAACTTATCAGTCTCCCAGGCAGTGGATCTCAATCTTTGATTTGTGTATTTTTGCAAGAATTGTGTTAGTAACTTGTTAGCTTTCTAGACATACCCCCCGAAATTCCAGAGAGGAGCTCAGGAATCTGCATTTCTACCAACACTAGTCTAGGGCCATTGTTGGCAAACTGCGGCTCGCGAGCCACATGCGGCTCTTTGGCCCCTTGAGTGTGGCTCTTCCACAAAATACCACGTGCAGGCGCGCACGTACAGTGCGATTGAAACTTCGTGGCCCATGCGTAGAAGTCGGTTTTCAGCCTGGGCGAGTCTATTTTGAAGAAGTACTGTTGATATTTGGCTCTGTTGACTAATGAGTTTGCCGACCACTGGTCTAGGGGATAGTGTTTATAAATCACAATTTATAAAATATTTGCAAAGGACTAGTCTTCAAAGTCCAGAGCTAATAAATGATGGCTGTGCCACACTTTTAAAGCATAATCATCTCATAGGCCCAGGTTAGAAACATTAGGCCGAAAGCCTGTAAAGTGGGTGACTTTCTTGGTTCCCTCCCATAAAACATCTTCATGAAGGGTTCCAAAGTACTTAAAAATAAAAGTGAACACTACTTCCAGTGTGCTTTTTAGTTATCATTACTTTATTAATCTTTAAGAATTTTTTTAGGTCTAGAATTATATAGGATGAGCAAAGATCTCCAGCTGAGCTGAAAGAGAAGTTGCGGTCTGTGCTGAAAACTCTAAATAGAAAGCACTCTTTAATACCTCTCTGTGGGACCCCTCATTTGCCATTGAACATGAATTTACTCAGTCACTCATGAAGCTATATCTTTTTATAGCAGCGCGGACTTTGAAAAAAAATTAGTACCATTATGATAATATGAAACAAAGTTGAAATCATTGACATTCCTGGCATCATCTTCTTCCCAGGCTGCCTTTACCCAGTCCGAGCTGTGTTCCTATGTGGGTGTATTCAGCTAAGGCCGGTAAAGAGTAATAGTCATCTCAGGAAAAGTAAGGAGGTAGGTCTGCTCTTGGGTAAGGTTTATGAGAGTACATTGTTATTCCCCCAGGAAAGGCAGATCATGTGAGCCTCTTGAAGAAAAAGCACACTATTTTATACTCTAACAAGTCATCTGCTTTCTATGATCAAGTGACATGTAAGAATATTCTAGAAGCAAGTAAATCATTAAGTAGATCAAGCCAGCATAGTTCATACACAAACTAATGGAAAAAAAAAACAAGCCAAAAGCTTAACAGTCTACAAACACAACTGCCCATTTCTATTTCAAATAGTGTGTTATACTATATACTAGGGGCCCAGTGCACGAATTTGTGCACCACCTTGAAAGGAACTGTGGGCCACAAGGCTGTGGTGGGTACAGGGGTGGATCTCGGCCCATCCTCTGCGCCCTTGCCCGGCTCCTCCTGCCGCAGCCTCCAGTCCCCTCTCTGCCAGCAGCCCTGCTCCCGCAGCACTGATGCTGCTGGCCCCCACTTGCACCCGCTGACAGCGTGTAGCGATTGTGGCCGGCTCCAGCAGTGGGTGCAAGCAGCGGTTGCTGCCCCAATCACCCCTTAGGAGCAGGGGGAGGTGGAGGAGCCCTCAGGGGTGATTGGGGCTGGCAGCTGCCGCTTGCATCCGCTTATGGTGCGGAGCAATTGGGGTCGGTGCTGGGCGTTGGCAGCGGGTGCGAGCGGGGCCCGCGCCAGCAGCAGGTACGAGTGCCAGGTGAGAGGTGCGGAGCAATTGGGGTCGGTGCTGGGCGTTGGCAGGGGGTGAGAGCTGCTCCACCATCCCGCCTCAGCCAACACTAGCCATTTCCGCACTCTGCCGCCTGCTGCTGACGCCTGCCATGTTCCGTGCACACACCCTGATCATCAGCACACGTCATTGTGACTGGTTGTTCGGTTGTTTGGTCTATTTGCATATTAGGGTTTTATAAATATAGGTAAGTGTTAAATCTGGAACCAAGGTTTAACTGAAAAAGGAGAGTCAGCCCTGGCTGATGTGGCTCAGTTGGTTGAGCATCGATCGTCTCATGCACCCAAAGGTCCCCAATTCCACTCCTGGTCAGGGCACATGCCCACGTTGCAGGCTCAACTCCACCAGGGAGTGTGCAGGGGGCAGCCAATCGATGTTTCTCTCTCCCTCTCCCTTCCAGTGTCTCTAAAATCAATAAAAACATTTTTGTTAAAGGAGACTCAAATAAGGAGAGAAGGACATGGTTTGTATTAAGTTACAGAGTCATCAGGGAAAAGATGCAATTAAAATTATATTTTTAAATACCCCCTTAAAATTTGTATTTAAGGGGAACCTACTAGGACAGATACTTCCTAAAAAAGTAATTGAGCTACTTTCTTGGAGGTAGCCTCCAGTTTTTGACATATAATCTCTCCTGTTTTAAGTGTTTTCTTCAAACTGGGTACAGTAATAACAGCACTTACCTTTGTTTTTATTATGCTAATACAAAATTACTTGTTTAATTCCGTGTGTAAACACCTACAAATTATTTACTTTGAGTAGCTGGTCTCGACTTAATCAAGGAGGATGAAGTGACAGGTATTGGTTTCGTACCTTTTCCCTATAACAGAGTATTTATTTCATCTTCCAGGCAACACCTCTCTTGCTCTCAGGTAACTCTGGAGGTATCAGATCCAGAAGGTTTTACAGGGACTGTGTGAGGCGTTTCCGTTGCATTTGCAGGTGTTCTGTCCTCATTTGCTTCCCTGTTTTTTATAGAACTATGGCTCCTGTGAGCACCTCAATCTGATTTAGGGGAAGCAAAGTTTCCGTCTTTTCCTCCTCCTCCTTCTTCCTATTTCAATGAGTGAGTTACCAATATCTGCACAGAGCAGAGAGACAAGCAGCTCAGGTCTAGTCAGTGTCTCGGGCCCGGTCCTGAAAGTGATGAGGGCTTTTTCCCTCCCCTTACACTCTTTGATTCACATTCTTATAAAGTGAAAGGCAGGCTTACTTCAGTTTTATCTTGTTTTCGTTTGCTCAACCTCCGTTTCTCAGTTCCGGATGTTCTGAAGATTATGTGTGGAGATCTGACACCCATCTCTTCTTGGCTCTGGAATCCTGGCAGATTAGACTATGAACACAATAGCACTGCATTCTTTTTAAGGCTGCCAGAGAAACACCCCCTACCCTTGCCCTTAGTTTAGTAGTTGTCCAAGTTTTTAAAATAAATTAGTCAAGTTTAAGAAGGCTGTTTTTTTTTAAGTTGTTAAAGTTATGACTCGATGTGGAAATAGATGTAGTCATTTCTGATCATTTTAAAGGGTTTCCTTAGAATTTTAAGGCAGCTAGAATTCTAGGGAACAATTTTATGTGAATTTGAACTTTATTCTTAAACAATTAATAATTTTTTTTTTAAAGAGTATACAGTTGCCAGAGAAGTTTTTTACAAATCTAGTTCACTTCCTGTCTATCTTAAATGACACTTTCAGGGAACTTTGTAGCGGTGACTTCATTTAAAAACAAAAATTAAAAAATAATTCCATGAAAATAATGTGCCAGAAATTAAGCAAAGTGTGACCACTGTAGTTGGGAAATATAAAATGTTTGGTCGAGATGGCTGAGAGCCAGCGATAAAGTGGGAGAGGTTCCGAACAACAGCTCCTCTCAACCTTACTATACAGACATTAATTTCTTTTCCTTTTTTATTCTTTGCCTCCTCCTTTTCCCCCTCCTTCTTGCTTTTGTTATAATGATCAGCCTCTGAACTCTCTTAAGGCAGAGATGCTATCTTTCCTTTGCTCTCCCTTGTAGTATCCTAAAATGTAACTTAGAGTCCTTACAGGAGTTTGCTTGTGGTTGTATCTCTGGCCATAGTAAATGCACAGTAAGTATTTGTTGAAGGAATGAATGAATGGATGGATGGATGGATGGATGGATGGATGGATGGATGGATGAATAAAATGCCGTACCACTACAGATATCAACTAATCGTCCTTCAACCCATATAAATTCTCTCCTGTTATGTTTTTTCCTGATATGATAATTACAAGTTTATGTCATAACTAGCTTCAAAATTTTGCATATGAATAAATGTTCTCGGATTTTTGAAAGCCACCAACTAAAACCATCCCTGTGCTTTTTGATAGAACAAGAGACATACTATGTAAATAATGATAAAACCAGAGAAAAGAGCCACTGCAGATATTTGGAATTAGACAAGGCACCTCTAATTTTTGCTTGAATGACTGTTTTATTTTTCAATTTCATGTGGCTGCTTTGGAGACACAGCCAAAAACAAAACGCAGCTCCCTCCAGACCTCCAGCAGGGGAGCTCACGCTCCTGCCTTATTTGGCAATGCTTCTTTGTGCACCACATGTCCCCTTTCCACACAACTTCCATTCCCTGAAAATATAACCTTTGCTCTGGTGCAATGCCAGGAAAAAAACGGTTACAGCTGAATAACAGTA
The DNA here is from genome assembly GCF_000412655.1 of Myotis brandtii. NCBI lineage: Eukaryota > Metazoa > Chordata > Mammalia > Chiroptera > Vespertilionidae > Myotis > Myotis brandtii. The sequence goes on along the minus strand of NW_005358943.1, from coordinate 2,813,764 downwards.
TAATTTTTATGCTCGAATTGATTTACTCATCAAGTTTTATTTAATTTTTTTTGTGATACTTATTTACCACTTTTAAAATACACTTATAACTCTCTTCTGGTCTTTTTTCCTGAGGTTGGTGAAATATCCTAATTTTAAAAGGTTGAAGGAAATTGGGGTTAATGAGTCCTTATTTATATTGATAGCTTTTTCTTCTTCAACTTTATAGTGCTACTCTTGCCTATCTTCTTGTCAATTTAATCAATTTAGGGACACATGTCAACTAGCTTCAACCTTTTCAATTAGAATTTATTTTAAATATTTAACTTATATTATTACACTTTAAGGTTTTTTTCCTTCATTTTTTTCAAGGTGTCATTTCAAAATGGAACAGATACCCCGCTTTGTGAGCCAAACACCCCTCCCCTTTGAGGGTAGTGTTTGTCTCTCTAGATCTCTATGATTGTTACCGCAAAGATTTGGGGCAAAATTAATTCAAAGTAGTTTTTGCCAGAGCAGAGACCTATCTGCTCTGAAAGCCTCTACCCAACACGATGTTTGCACATAGTAGGTACTCAATAAATATATGAGACTGCTGGGGAGAGCTGCTATTAACTATTCATACTGCTATTATAAGAGCAAAGTTTATAGGGAGAAAAACCAGTGCATCTATTTTTCATTCTGTTTTTTTTAAAATAAAAGCATAGTTACAGTAAATCACAAATATGCAGAAATCCTTTACACATTTTCTTTTAACCCAACTTTCAAAGTGACATGTAAATCGACTTGTTTATGTTAATAGCAGCCCTTTAGGAGTACATTCCAAAAGCAGTGCATGATAATTAGATTGGGCTTAATCCACATACCTTGTGCTACTTTGAAAATGGGCTCCTTCAAAGAGGTGTAAGCCACAACAGCACCGGTATCTCCAAGCCGTCTCTGAAAGGATTCTCATTACATGACACCACACACACAGTGTGGCCGAGATAATGTCAGCATTAATGTAGAAAAATAAGGCAACTGCTTCTCTTGCGGTTCATTAACTGGCGTTTGCTATTTGAGTAATGAAAACCTACTTGTCATAGACAGATGTGGATGCAGTCTGAAAATCCTGGTCAGTAACGAAGCCTGATATTTTCTAATTCAAGGATGACTACTAAGTGTTCAATTATGAAGCGACTCCAGATGATTAAGACATTTCATTGGCTCTGTCCCCTGTAAGGACTAGAGGAGCACTTTTAGTTTTCTTTCTTCATAACAAGTTGTGTAATGAAAATTCTTCCAAATTTGGAAATGCCTAATAACTATGCAGTTCTGATAGTACTAAATTAATTAATATTTAAACATTTTTATCTCCACAAGAGAATGCTATTAAAGAATTACTGGTTGCCAAAATACTCATATTTATCATTGCTTTGTATGTGATCAAACAGAAGTGTGAATTAAATATTAATTTAAATTATTCTAAAATGTTTCAAAAATTCTATTAATTATCTAAATTATTTTAGGTTGTGGAAGAATCTGGAGTACAAATAATAAACTTTATCAATATTTAAACAGAAGTGAATTAAATAACTTATTTAATATTACTGAGAAGCAATGTCTACAGCTCAAATCTGAACAAATAAAAACCACGTTTTGCTGTTTATTTTATTTGATTGCAGGAGACAAACTGGTTCCAAGATACAAAAATAATTAGAAACACACAGGCAAATGATAGCAAATATTTGATAAATATGGCTTTTTAACTTTCCTGGTAGATTATGAAGAGATTTTTATGCCAGGGCTAAAAAAAATCTGCTCAACATTTTTTTTATGGACTGATTCCATTAAACCAGTGAGTTTTTCAGATATTTAAGCTGACTTCAGACCAAGCTATGAATCCATGACTTTTCATTCAGTTTGAAATTTTAAAATTATCGATCCAAATCCCTAGTGAATAGGCACAATTGTATGGGATTATACCCTCTGTTTAAATTAACATCAAGGTTATTTTCTTTTAGAAAGAGAGCTTTTTAAAATATATATGTTTTTATTGATTTCAGAGATGAAGGGAGATGGAGATAGAAAACTCAATGGTGAGAGAAAATCATTGATTGACTGCACAACCCAGTATGTGCCCAGGAATCAAACTGTGACCACCTGGTTCATAGGTCGAAGCTCAACCACTGAGCCACGATGGCTGGGCTCAAAGGTATTTTTCCGTGGTGAAGTTTTAACATACATATTTTTATAGTTTCCACTCACTGAGATAATATCTTCCTGTTTTGTACTGTGTTTGTATAAATTAAATTATAATGACAAATAGGTATTAGATCATAGCCCCTAAAGTCTCATACAACTAAAAGCAATAGCTGATAATTTACAAAGAGAAAAATAAATGGATTCACAGTGGTAATTTGCTAATGCTGAATTGTAAGTAGGTCTCAAAAAGCAATGAAGTCTAATAAAGTGTTTCATAAAACGGATAGAAAACAAACAGAGGCTTTCGAAATAGAAGCAGCACCATCCTTTCTTGCTTGTCCCTCTCCCCCGTAGATTATACGAGGTTTTGTCAGAACATATATAAATTACTTGTTTAGAACCTGGAAAGAATGTAGGGCAGTAACCACTTGGCTAAGGGAAAAGGAATTCTGTGCTTTCAATTCCGAGTCTCAGAAGCATGTCTTGCCTCTTGTAATCCTCATTATAGATTATAGAACTTTTCCTACGTGATGGTCAGAGGAAGCTGACGTTTCTCCAGCTCCCAGCCACTGGTGCTGGCTCTAGGATCTTGGGGTAGAGCCGTATGACATGAGGAGCAGTCACTGGAGCAACCAACTCAAATAGAATGGTGGAAGATGGAGGATCCAGGGTGAGGTGGAAGTGGATAAAGAATATGGAAGGAGGAGTTAAGATGAGAGTTTTGGGGGCATACAGTTTATCTTCCTTTTTATTTTTATTTTCTTCTCTTATTATTTCCTTAAATTGTTTGGGTTGGACAAGAGTATAAGTGTGGATGGTATCCAGCGAGGGAAAAGAGGAAGGGACAGTTGGCCAAGTGGATTTTTTCTACTTTTCTCGTCATTCTTAGCTTTGCTTCACTCATGAATGTTTCCTGCACCATTCCTCAACCATAGATATTTGCAATCTTTAAAAAATTTTTCTTATTGATTTCAGAGAGGAAAGGAGAGGGAGAGAGAGAGAGAAACATCAATGATGATAGAGAATCATTGATCGGCTGCCTCCTGCACGCCCCCTACTGAGGATCTAGCCCTCAACCCAGGCATGTGCCCTTGACCGGAATGGAACCTGGGACCCTTCAGTCCGCAGGCCTACGCTCTATCCACTGAGCAAAACCAGCTAGGGCGACATTTGTAATCTTTTTTTTTTTTGTCTTTCCGCAAGCCTAGGAGGAGGGGCCAGAGTTTGTAATCCATAAAATCTAACAAAGCCCAAAGAAGACAATCATTCTGCCATCGTTTGTTTTTGTTTTTCTATTCTCCTGACTTTTAGGAGGAGGAGGATGAAGGACATGAACATTTTCTTTTCATCCCTTATATCTCTTCTCTAACATTGTTTCCCTAATGTTCTGTCCTGTGAGCCTAAAACAGGGCTGCTATTCTTCCCTGGCATTTGGGGACTACAATACACAATGTATCTTGTGAAAGAGAACTCTGGTCCTACTCAAAGCTGTACCATCAAGTAGCTTCCTCGTGTGTGTGTGTGTGTGTGTGTGTGTGTGTGTGTGTGTGTGTGTAACACAAATAAATACTGCAGCTCCAGGGGGGCTAGTCTAGATATTATATCATACTCAAAGAAACATGTTTAGCAAACAATGCGAGCAAAAAGAAACCCAGATCTTTACTTTCTGCTGTCAGAAATCATAAAAGGAAATCTTGTTTAAAATTCACAGTTCCACTTCTTCAAGTCCATTTACCACCCCTTGCTTTCCCACTTTCCCACTTGCTGCTTTGAAACCTCTTTTTCTTTTCCTCTAAACTTTCAATTCCTCATCATCAATTGCCTACGGTGAGGGCCTTTTTCCTGTTTTACTTTTCTTTTCTTCAAACATATCCATGTTCTCTCTCCAGTAAATGTCTACCCTTTCTAATGCTCCTGCTACTTCCACAGAGTACCGCGCTGCCAGAACAGGCTGTGTTATTACATTGAAGCAAAGTGAGCAGTTATGGTCTCTGTCGGCCCAGGAGACTTTTAGAACTCAGTGGGGAAGTCTCATTCCTTTTTGTGCCCTCAGTGCCTGGCACAGTACCTAATACCTACGACATAGTCATTGCTTAATTAATGTTAGTGACATGAACATGCATTTATGCTTTATCAGATAGATCTCTGATGAATCAATCATCTTTCTAAGCAATTCTGACTGACTATCCATCATTCTATTTGGTAATTCAACCTATGATTTGGTTTTCAACTTTGATATATCTTTAGGCTGACAACAGTTTAATTGTTGGACTATATAGAGCTGATCACAGTCTTACTATTTCTGTGCCTGATGAAATGAATATCTGCTTAATATAGTGAACATTTCAAGCAAATTGAATGGCATCAGGAAGGCTAAGACCCATGACAACCAAGAATGTAAGCATGGCTTGTCTGTGTTAGGGTCATATAGGCACTGTTTTAGCTACCACCTGCAAAATTAGAATGATATTACGTTTTCCCCAAGTGTAAAGTACGAATGGTAGGTGGTTAGGGGGTATTTTGGATGTACAGTATCCTTCACCAACAGTAGCGTGCAGATTCTTGATGCTGATGCTATATGTGCTTTTATCCCCTCTGAGAGCACTCCATTTGCCTCATTAACCATAGGACTGGAATTAATATGAATTATTGAAGCTATTTTTTTGTTGTCTGCTTAAAAAAACCGATTTGGCTAAACATCATTGTTCCTTTCACAGGAAATGCTGGTTAACCCTTTAGGATGATCGTTTAAAATGAAAAAAACATAATATTTCCAGTTTTTTTTCAATGCCTTAAGAGAGTGTTAATAATGTAGTATAACTTAATTATCATGACCCTACTTCCCACTTCTCTGGGGAAGAGAGATATGCTGTGAATATACAAGCAATGGAATTCCTATGGATTACCACATTACTTTTACCTTGCCATATTTCTTCTTCCTTTAAAAAAATCTTTTACACATCCCTTCTTAATATTAAAAACAAACCAGGGAATGATCTTGGACATTCAGCCACAAGAAGAATTTGGTAAACTTTATAGTTTGTTTCATAGTGGAGCTTTAGTCATTCACAACTTGGGGGGCTAACGAGCCCCTTCAGGTAGTGTTTGAGATAGACGTAGGAACTGGCTGAATCTCAGTTGACAGCCATTATCAACATCTATAAATCCAGATAGATGGCTCTTACATAGTGACGTGTAAATATATTTACCGATGTCTGAGTGTGCTCCCATTGCAGAGCTGCTTACAAGAGCATGTAGTTTTCTACAGTCAGTTGTGTTGGGTATGTTTGTGTCCCATGCCTGAAATAAACTGTGGGGGGGGGGGGCAGGAACAAAAGTCCCTTCTCTAGCCTGCATACTGTCACTCCAGAGGTCTCAACTTGGGTACACTTAGGGAGGAGTGATTCAGAGCTTTATGCCCAAACCTGCTCACAAAGGAGGCAGGATAAAGAAGCGAATCCTGACTCAAAGTAACTATTATCTGTCTAAAACTCTGGACAAGTTAATATACTTCACTTGAGCCTCAATTTCTTCAATTATATAAAATGAAGTTTTAAGAGGGTTACATAAAAATTCTACATATAAAGGGCTTAGAATGATGTGGGCACAGAGTAGTTTCTCGATAAATATTAGTTACTATTTTCTCACACAAACCTTAGGGAAACTCAGATACCCCTTGGCTGCTTCTTGCTGACTTTCAGAGCAGTCAGCAAGGCTCTGTCAATTTCCACTGGGCTTCCCTCAGTCTTCCAGAATTTTCTTCTTTAGTTGGCAGGCATGACATAGGATGTGACCTAATTTAAACAATGAGGGGAGGAAAGAGGGAAGAAAGAAAAGAGAGGAAAAGGAGTGAGGGAGAGGAAGGAGGAAGGAGATAACCTTTTTCTTACGTGATAAAGTCCATGTCCATTATAAAGACAGTTTCACTAAAGAGCAATTAGCAAACTGCTTTTTAAATTTGTATAAAAATAGTTACAGGTGATACAAAAAGCTGTTTTAACACATTGCAATATTATATCATGGTTATCTGCATTCAGTTGATTCAATAGTTAATATTGCCACCCATCACCTTATCAATATGCAAAGCTTGGTTTTCATTTTGAATATATATTTTTGTTTAATTCAAATTAAACATTTCTTTGTGAATTCCATTGCATTTCTGTTGTAATATTTTAATAGTAATTTTGTTTAATCCTGAAACTCTAGTTTTTCTATAACATTGTAAAATAATTTTATATCGTATGCAAAAACAGTACAAATTATACCAATGCAAAAGATAAACTCAGCCTTAGGTATTTCTTCCTGGTTCTAAAGATAAAGTCTTCAGTCTTGAAAGTTAATAATTAAACTTAGCCATGATATAATTTAGAAAAGAGAAACAAAATCTTAATTCCCATGATTATGTAATATGATATTTATAATCTTTTTTTTAAAATGAAAAATGCTATAATAAGAAAAACCACACTATTAACTATGAGGCACAACATAGACTATTTAGTCTTGGCTTTTGATAAATAAAATATAAAAATTCTATATACAAAATATATACTTAGTTGTATTTTTAAAATGTTATGTTTGCATAGCATCTCATGGACAGAAGTCTACATTTAAAATTGTTCTGATTTTTTAAATGCTTCCATTTTTTTTATAATTATAACAGCCAAGCTGAAAGTGTTAGGCGGTGTTAAAATAGGCACTGAGAAGACACTTTCCTATTCCTCTTGATGGTCATTGATATAATTAACTGCCAGCAGCAAAGTTAGATATATATTCTGTGGCCTTGAATTTGAGTCTAGCTAACTGGCCCCTATGGGGCTAATGCCCATGATTTTGGCCTTTTTATACTATATTTAATAGTACAGAAACATAGATTTCATTTGGCTCCTAAAGGATTAGAGCTTTCTCTATCTAGTCTCAACTTTAATACCTATGCTGATTTTTTCTTTTCTCTTAGCCTTCAAGGAGCTAAATTTGGCAAAAACTGGTAAATGCTAATTTTTAAAAACTTTAATAAAAAATCATATAGGCAATCTTTTTTTTTCTTCTCTGGTAACAATATCAGAAATACTAGAGAGAGAAAATGGAAATGTCCTAGCATTCCTAGAGGACCTTGCTCTTTATGCTCCCTTTAGGCTAAGAAAGGAGGTGTTATTTCTTCTTCCTTCTTCTTAAAAAAAGTTAGAAAATGCAAAGAATAGATCAGGAGAATGTTCTAGTTTTTTTTAGTCTTATTAATATGCCCTTCCCACCACTACTGGGCCCTCATGTCTCTTCTTTGTTCTCCCCTTCACTAACTAGCAACAATTTCCCGAGGACAGAGAAACTGATAGTAAAAATAGGGTCACATTTGGAGACAGTTAGGTGATATATGTTAATATCCACTCTGGACTAGCTGGGGTCACACATTTCATTTTTCTTGTTATCTATACCCTATGAACTGCAGCCTCCAGGGCAAAACATATTTAACCTGCAATGATACATTGCCCAGGAGCCATTCAGCAGTTACGGCATTCTGAATTTTTATTTAGAAACAATTAAAGCTACTTGGGTTTCAAGAATTCTCTTGGTTTCAGGTCCAGGTTTATTTTTTTTTAAAGACAATAACCAACAACTTTATAGAATTCTCTTGGTTTCAGGTCCAGGTTTATTTTTTTTAAAAGACAATAACCAACAACTTTATCAGTATGCAGTATGCAAAAAGGCTAAAATAATGACTATAATTTCAGGTTGCTAATTCTCCTTTCTGCCTCTGACTACGTTTATCCTCTGACGCAGGAAGGTGTGCATGGGTGTGCACACCAAGTAAACCTGGTAACGGATGTGGGTATGGATGATGGGAAGGGTTTGTAATAGATTCATACTTGGTAGCAATAAGAAATTCCAATAAGCAGAGTCTCCCTAGGATAATTTTATCCCTGGAGAATAATAGATCCATATTTTTTAAAATAAATATATCCATAGAAGGAATTTTTAAATTTTTAGATAACCATAGTTCTGACATGTGGCTGAGTTGAAAAACATAGTGATGGTGTCATTTGGTACTGATACTATTTCTCCCCTTGAACTTTTGATTCACTGTGGTAAAAAGAGGAACAAACTTTTACCAATACATCAATGCAAAAGCACCCTTCGAATTGTAAAATGTTGATAATTTCAAATTATTTTCCAGTCTTGTACAATGACTCATTTTCATCTTTGGAAATAAATACTAGTTTATATGATAATTTTGTTGATGGGTAAAAACATGAAGTCTTTGAATGACTTTAAATCCATTTAAGTCTAGTCCCTTGATATGCACTGATAAACAGAAGCCATATCCAACGTCACTTGACTTCCTCTGAAGAAACACCTAAATAAAAGAAATTATGTAATAAATTACCTAAATAAAATAACCATTTCCAGTGAGGGGAAATGCATACAGCTCTGAGAGATACGCTCTCTAAGTTTTAGTTAGGCTATTTATATAGAAATAAATAGAAATTCACTGGAGTTATTTATAAAATGCCATATTAAAATGATATACTTGGGAATAGTAAGGAAATAGTAATCTCATGAGAATCTCATAAATGATGGCCATTCAGCCATATGGCCTGACAGCCAGGATTCAGAGAAAAATAGAATTTAGCAAATGGATGTATCCTCAACCATCTCCAGGGACCTCAGAGCAAGTGTTTGTGATTCATCCATTCTTCCTCTCTGTGAGCAATAAGATTCTGCATATTTGCTTCTCTCTATATCATTATCAAATAGGCAGAGAGGATGGAGATATAAGTGTGTGTGTACATATATATATATCTACCTGCCTACTAATAGTTTGCTTCCCCTTCTAACTCACAGTCTCTGCTCCCTCATAACTTCAGCTTTTCATGAACTCTATGGAATTCTCTAATAACATTTTCAGTTTTAGCTCTCACTGCTCACTCTGGTTCTCTCCACACTTCCCATTATAAATTCCTTAAAAGAAAAATTTTAATTGCTTATTTTTTTTTTAAATGCCAGGGCTTGTCATTAGTTCCTAACCAGACTTGGGGTGCATGGCCAGTGCTGACTCAGTCAGTTCAGGCTTGTGAGGTCTGCATTGGGCTGCCTCTTCAGCATGGGCAGTTGTCCAACCATTTCACACAGAAGAGTCTGACATGTCTACTACATCGTGTCCCAAACTACTGTCCCTATAACCCACTATGTCTCCTGGGTTAGTCTTTCCATTAACCAAAAGTGTTATCTAAGAGAAATAACATAGCAAGTCATTGTCAGACATAAGCCTTAACTCAAATAAGTTGTGTTAAACAAATTGATTATGCAGGCCCCTGGCAAGGCCCTGAGAGAATAGATAATATTGGTAAGATTTTATGGAAAGGGTAGTCAACTAGTTATCAAAAAACCTGCATATTCGTTCTGTCTCTGCTATTAACTGAGTCTCAAAATTGGGCAAGTTGGTTAACCTTTCAGAGCTTCAGTTCTGCATCTGAAAATTTGGAGAATGGGCTACACAATTCACAGGGTGGTGCCCAGTCTGAAATTCTGTGATCCACACCATGAGGCTTGAGGTCAGAATAAATCTATAACATGATGAAGACAATTGGACTAGGTGGGGGCTCTGAGTGGTACCAGGTCACAGTGAACACTATCTTTCTAAAGGAAGAATGTATATCAGGAGTGGCTTCCTTGAGCTCATACATGTGCTGTGGGTCCAGAATGGGTCAGGGCCCAGCTTGCTGTCTGTAATCAACATTATAAAACAGTTGAGGCAGGGCTGAGAAAGTCAAAGTTCAAGAGAAATAGATTCCTAAGGGGGGAAATAGTCAACTGTCAACCACTTTCAAACGATGCCTTAACTTCCCATTAGTGAGCATGCCTACTCTTTGAGAGTCAGGGATGTCTACAGTCATTTACTAGATTATTTGATTTACTTCTACACTCCCTTTGTTCCAGTTGCCATAAGTTTCTGGTGGCTACACTGGGGTGAATCCTTAGGAATGGAGGCAGAGAACGAAATTACACTGAAGTATCAGTGTGTAACCTGAGAACAGATACTCAAAGTCATTGGAAGGAGGCAGAAGGGCTCTCTCAGGCCGGCAAACTTCATGATCATCTGATTGAATATATGACATCTAAAGAAAGACTATTTCCCTTGGGAGACAGGTATGCTGATCATGGAAACACGGCCATAGGAGCATGTGACAGGCAAGCGTGGCCCACTTATGCTCATCTAAGCACTATCCAGGGGAGAGAGGGTTTTAGCAGTGAACTTGCATTATTCCAGATTCTTTAGCAAAGTGGAGATCAATGCCAGGGGTCGTGGCAAATGGACTTTGAGATTTGGGACTCTGAATATTTCTTATTAGAGACAAGTATATGGACATTTTGGTTTTGTATATAGATTCTTACATTATTGATTAGGCTGTATTTTACCTTGAGAGATGTATTTTCATTTGATGTGATGAAAAAAATCAAGTTTTGTCCTATAAGTCTGAGGACCCAATACCAGGCAGTGAGTGACAGACTGACCGAAGTGATGGAAGCCACACTGAGGCCTTCAGCACAGAAGAATAAACGTAGATGCAGACAGTCTTCCATGGTTACCATCCAGCATCTCTGTGCTCCCCTCCACTCATTTTCATACTTAATTTTTTTTTTTAGCATTTCCACATTTACACTTAGAGTAAAACCCAAAGCTTTCACATGGCCTATGAATTTCTACCTTTTCTACCTGGTACTTCATTCCTCAAGCCACACTGCTCTTCTTTCTGTTCTAATAACATGTCAAGGTTGCCTCTGCATGGAAGACTTTGCACTTACTATTCCCTTTGCCTGATCCCCCACCCCCTAAAATGTATGTGGCTTATTCTTACTCATCATTCAGACCTTAACTTAGATACAATGAGAAGGTTTCTGTGGCAATTCTATTTAATATACCCCCAAAACACATATACTCGCTCTCTCTTTACTTCACTTTGTCATTTATTTTAAAAAGTTTTATTTATTTATGATAGCTAATACTACCCAAATGATTGCATTTATTTTTCTTCCCCTTTTAAAAGCAATTTTCTTCACTAAAATATATACTCTATGGGAGTAGGATCTTGTCTGTCACACTTGCTACTTTCTCCTCAGCACACAGGACAGTACTTGAAACATACAGAACACTCATTTTAATGGCTATAACAGATTCTTATTAGTATACTCTGGCCATTATCTAATTAGCATTAGTGTCCCATATCAAAGAGAAATCACTGGTTTTAGTCAGATGGTGACATTCCCATGGAATTCGCAAATGGTCTTGATTTTTTAGGACAAAATGAAGTGGTTTAGGTTGTGTTTCTCTCCAGAGCATTAATCCAAAGCCAATAGACATTTAGCACTGCAGAAGGTGTGTTTCCTGAGGCTGATGCAAATGTTTGATTCATTAGGGAAGTATGAGTTAGAATAGCCAAGCTGATAAATTCAGAACCAAGGCTAAATTGGGAAGTCTTTCATATGTTTCTAGTTGGGTAGATAATTGGTATAAGACTTACACAAAGATTTTCAAAGTAAATTTTTCTAATTTTAATGTCACTATGCATTTCAGGGACTGAGGAGGGAGTGTGTCACAGTGGAAAGAGCTCATACGTTTGAATCAATAAAGCTGGGTTTGAATTCAGCTCCATCGCTTACTAGATCTATGCCCTTGGACAAGTCCTTCTGTCCTTTCTGAGTCCCATCATCCTCATCCGTAAAGTGGGTCTGGTAAGGCTTACCTCCCAGAGCTGCCTTCAGGGAGGTAAATAATATGCATAAAGTTCCTGGCACATGATAGGTACTTACTGACTTGTAGTCACCATTATTATGAAGACTTCACAGCGTTGCCTGGTATTGTGTTTTAATATTTGTTTTATTTCCCTGGCTTCAAGTTATTGTGACTACTTCTAGGAACTTTAAGTTATTAAGGGTCATGGGAAGACAGGTGTCTTGATAGAAAAAAGTACAAAGGCCACTTTACAGTTGAGTATCTTTGAACTGACAGGGAGTCCAAGGTGGCAGTGGTGACTATGGTAGATGGCATTCATGTATATATATATATTAGCGAGCTCCAATATTAATATGGCCTAGTTATTCTCCAAGTGGTCCACTTTCCTTTTGTTACTTAGTCTTTGTATTATATATATCTTTTTATTAGATCGTGCTTTCTGCTAACAAATGGACTTTGTTTCTGCACAGTCTCAGGTTACCATGACTCTATGTCTCCATAGCTGCCACTTCCCTTTATTACCAACCTCTGCCTCATGGGTTGTTCAGCTTCCACATCCTACTAACTGCTAGGGTCTTGGTATGCTCCACTATTCAGTTCTGCAAAAGAACTCAGATTGATCTCACTCAAGCTTTATTATCAAGCTATATCATCATTCTCTGAAGAGTCAGATATTAGTTTGATCCACCTAAAGCCAACATTTGCATATGTCAAAATGAGCAAATACCAGCAATTTCACATGGTACAACTTTATATATGATGCCTCTGGTGAGAGATCATTGCTGGAGCCAAGGGTGAGGTGGTGTCCCTCAGAATACAAACCAACAGGAGCAATCATTTTTTAAAAAAAGAGTCTTATTTCAGGCCTTATAGTACTGGTTATGGCTGAAGCAGGCACTGTGATTAGTGTTTTAGCAAAATATTCAATCATTTTTATTGTCTAAAATTTTAGACCCAGAAGGGACCCTAGAATCACTTTATTTAATCCAATTCTTTTGCTTTAGAAATGAGAAATCAAAACCTCATATAGATTAGTCTTATGTGACACACGGAAAATTAAAAGTTGGAAAACAAAATCAGTGAGAGAATGTTACAAATAAATTGGGTTATTTGTGTCAGAAAAGAATCCTGAGTGTACAACATGAATAAAAGACAAACAATTCTATCAAAAATATTGCAATCTAGTAGGAAAAAAGAGTTAATTTTAATACATAAATGCCATAATAATGTATGCATAGGGTCAGCATGCCTAATTATGGGGTTGGGGAGATTCAGAGATAACTTTCTAGGAAACCAGATTCCTGAACTAAGACTTGAGGAATTGAATCAGTGTAAGTCAGGCAGTTGTGATTGTGAAGAATGTTCCAGAAAGTGTCTTTCTGAGTGATCAGAAATGTATTTTGTGCGAGGGTGGTATGTGTGGAGAATAGTAGGTGGGGCCACTGGTCATGTATGAGAAGTGTCTGTGTCTTTTCTTTCTCTCCCTCCCCCTTCTGCTGCCTTCACTTTTCCCCCTTCATCTGTATTATATGCACCTTAAGTGAATCTTAAAATAACTTTATATTCCATCTTTCTGACCAGAATAACAGTGCGGAAAGGTTGTTTAAGAGCATGTAGAAAGGTGGAAGGAAACTGATTTGACATTTATCATAGTTAAATCAGGAGGCATAGGTTGTCTGTTTCATTTGGGGGTGCCCTATAAGATTATCCCTTGCCCCCTTCTTGAGGCTACTGTCACTTTCTTGGTGAAGGTCACTTGAAATGTTATGCAAGTCTACTCATGTGCTTGCAATCCAGTCCAAGGTGTTGTCATTTTCACAGTTAATAAGCACACTTTCAATTTCTTCCCCCAGTCCCCATGCCCTATAGGACACCAATATAGCCCTTCCCAAGGGTGACAGCCAGCCATTGATTACTACTCTTTGGTACTCCCCTTTAGCTGCTTATGTACCACCCACTTTAGTGTGGTTCCTATAGTGTATTCTCAATGCGGCTGCTTTTTCCCTCTGTTTGTGTGACTCAGGTTATAACAAACGATTCATGTGAGGAAATCAGTAGTCTGTCTTGTCAGAAGAGTCCTACCACAAATAAAAACCCAGAAAAGTCAATACAGATCCCCAAAATGCAATTATAAAATACAATATTTTGAAATTTCTACATAGCAAAACCAAAAATGACCACTTATTGAAAAGGCAAGAATTTCACATAGGCATTTACATTTCCCACTTCCTCCTCTTTTCAGGGATTAAAAAGTAAATCTTCGCCCAAAATAAGAACTTATTCAGAGGGAGACAAGAAGGAAAAGCTGAACATTAAGCATTGCTTAAGAAAGCAAAGAGTTTGATTTAATACATTTTGTACCCAAAATTTAACTACAGAGTTCAGCTTTTAAATGTATTGAGGGATTCTGAATCAAATCTGAAACGGAAAGTTTTCAAAAATCTCCCACATCTTTGTGTGTGTTTTCATGCTGTGGGAATATAACATTTTTTTTGTCCTTTCTATTTAATGATGAGAATTAATTTGCAAAGAAATTTAAATCAAAGGAAGGCAATGAGAAGAATGAATGGGTTGCGTTTAGCACTCCAAAGAAAGGAAGCCAGAATACAGCAATAAGACACCACTCTTGGTAGGCTGTAAACGCTCCTCTGCCTTTAAAATTCCCTAACAAGGTGAGCGAAACCATTCCAAGAACACTATTGTCAAGAGACACCTTTGAACTGATCTATCCTGAAGAATCACCCCCAGAAAGGTAGAAAAAAAATAACTTTCATATGTTTGTGGCCACACAGTGCAGCTCCGACTTCTGAACATTTTTCCCCAATTATTTTTGTAAAGTATTGATCGCAATTTAATTTTGCAGTCCCAACATGAGAGGCGCTTCACGCTGAAATGTCTCACAGGAGATTGTAATCAGGGTCTAGCCTGAAGGTGAAGCGCTCGTACACAGGTTTTACTCTATTTCTCCACTCTTCATCAGCTCGGGGATTGGAGCAGAGGGCATTCTCAGGCAGATTAATTTTTGACGATGGGATCGATGGAAGATGTTTTTTCCTCCTGACATTGAGTCATCTAATTTGCTGTTTATCTTTGGCTTATTGAGTTTTGAGCATTGTTAAATCATACCTTTCAGCTGTTTAATTTCAGATGTGAATTTTGCATTCCCCTCTTGTACTTTGGCATAACTCTTTTACCCAAAATGAGCAGGATGATGGGCCTTTTCTGACACGGGGTTACTGCTTTGGAGTCTGTTAAGTACTCCAAGGTAATGTTATGGTACTTTCTAGCCTTTTTTTTCTTTGCTTGTGGCCATAGATCAGCTCACCTCTAGGGAAATCATTACTTGCCATCATTATTATCCCTAGCACCTTCATCTGTTCTCCCTTGTTTCCTGACTCCATGGCTTGATGAAGTGCCTAGATGTGCGAACACCTTATCTCAGGTCTCATAATTAACCCCTTCATAACACAGGCTGAAGAAATGACTTTCCCTGTGATATGCTCCATCCAGTTCAACATTTGGGCTTCTTTATAGTAATCACAGCAGCTCTAACAGTTTCAGCTCTATTTTTGCAGCAAGATGGGAATTTTGTAAGTGTGCTGATGGCTATAAGAAAAACACTTTCCACCTAGAGAAATGTGGCCTTCTATAACCTTTTATTTTTTTTCAAGGTAGTCAAGCTGTATCTCAAGACCACACCTTGTCTGTAAACACTGAACATTCCCCTCAGTGGCAATGTTATATTAATTGTTAGGCATTTTATCAATGTTCATGCATGTAGTCACAATTATCTAGAAAATAATAAAATATAAAAGAATCTTTTTTTAGTTTCAAAGACATATAACATATTTTTTAAAAACATTGAAAACAAAATAAAAATGATAACAGTATACTTCTAGATTTAAATTTAACATTAAAACAATATGTTGGTTTTATTAATTCAGTAAATAAAAAACATCCTATTCTATACTCCAAATCACTTGTGGATTTGATTGAACAAAGAGATGTTGGTTTTGTTAAATATATATTTTTTTTAATTGAAGGGAGAGGGAGAGACAGAAACATCAATGATGCGAGAGAATCATTGATCAGCTGCCCCCTGCACACCCCCTACAAGGGATCAAGCCCCCAACCCGGGTATGTGCCATTAACAGGAATCGAACCATGACCTTTTGGTTCATAGGTCGACTCTCAACCACTGAGCAACACTGGCTGAGAGAGATGTGTGTATTTTATTATCATAAAAAGAGCCCTAATAAACCTAATTCCTATTCTCTAATTAGTTGGATTTCCTTAAGAAAGTTATATCTCTTTAGCTATGATTTCTCATCATTACTTAGGGAAATTAGAGAATTTTAAAAATATTTCTTCTAGATATAAAATGTATATTCTGGGACATATTACTCTATAATGTTACATACTTATCATGCAAGGCCAAGCTCAAATTCTACTTCTGTCATGACACTTTCTTGCCTATTACTGCCAAAATGGACTCACTATAATGTAGCCAGAGCCATTTGTTTGTCAGTGTTTTCATATTAATTCTGATAATGTTTTCTGGTACTTGAAAAATATTTCATAACTGTATCTTACAGGAAAAAACTAGGATTCCCTTTCACATGTTTTTCCAATATTCCTAGAAGATGACCAATACCTATTTTTGGAGGATGCATTTGATTTTTGGAAAAAAGCATACATTTATTTGTAGGCATTCTGATAATGAAAGTGAGTATTCAAGACGAAGTTATTTTTCAGATAAACCTCTATATTAAATTTCTTATTGAAATTGACTATGAACACAAATCTAGATGAGGTGCTCTCAAAATGCTTTGACTTATGTCAACATTTGTTAGAAGAAGCATATAGTCTGATGAGATAACTACTTTTAAAAACAATTTTTATTTTGTTATATAATAATAATATATTAATATAATAATATAATGATAGCATAAGTACCTAATTGTTTTATTAATCCATTTTATGTCCTTATAAACACATGTCATATATCTTGTTCTACTAAGTTACAGATTCTGTCCAAGCCAGAAAGTGGTGGTAATATTTGAACATTTGCCTTCAAGTTTTCCTGAAGTTCAGATTTTAAGTTGCTATCAAACACTCAATCAATTGAAGTTGTAAGAGTGTATTTGTACTTTATTAGCTGATACCAAAGGTGAGGATGAGTTAGCATTTTTAAAAATGAAGAAATAATTTTTCTGTTTCACAGGACAATACTATATGAATTGTACATGTAAACAAGAATTTACAAATTAACATCTATGTCTATAAACATTAATGTAGATCAGTGATTTTTCAACCAGTGTGCCCCATGAGTTTTTAAAACATGTAATATCTATTTAGTCAAATGCACTGACCTCCTTTCTTTTAGATTGTTAAATAAAAAATAACAACAGCCAACACAATAATAGCTGGGTGGTGTGAATGAATCAAAATTATACCTATTTTTTTGTCAGATCGGCAGAAAATATATATTTTTGGTGTGATGCAGAATTTTAGTAATTAGCTTATTTGTGCCATGAGATGAAAAAGGTTGAAAATCGCTGATGTATATTAGGTCTTAATGAATTATACTGCCATATTTTGTTCCTAAGTATTTTGTGAAAGCGTAATAAAATACGTTGTTTCCCCAAAGTGGCCTTTTCCTTGGGATTTCTGTTCAAATCCAATTCTCCGCCAATCAGATACTAACCATGTACACACACAAAAATAAGATCAGAGGGAAGGAGCACAAAACCTGTTAAACTTGTTTGACTGTTTTCGCATATTCATCGACAGCAATGGTCATTTTGTTCAAAATCAAACCTTAACTTCTGAGATAGTTGAACTCCAATGGTTTGGTCTTCTTTCATTTCCAGCATATTTTGTACCTGTTGTATAGATCCAATGATTTAATACATAACTTAACTATTTATATTCAATATACAGGGTATCCCCCCAAATGGATACATACTTAGAATAATTGTAAAGGCAGTGTTTATTAAAATACAATTAATTTTTAAAAGGTAATAAAATCAACTGTTAAAGTATGTATAGATTTTTGGGGGGATACCCTATAGTAAAAAGGCATATGTAACATGTTGAAACATAGTAGTATAAATAATAAAATAATTATTATAGAAATATTTAATTTATTGAGTTTTTGTTAATGTTCCTGCACTAAACTGTACTGAACACCATTTAATCCTCACTGTAACCCTTTCGATAGCTATTCTTGTTACCTTTGTCTTATAGGTGAGGAAATTGATTAGGAAGGGGTTTTAAGAACCATGGAACCCATTTTATAAATAAGAAATATAAGACCCCAAAAGGCTGAGTGGCCTGCACAAAGCTACATGGTCAAATCTCAGATTAATACAAGGTCTCCTAATTCCATCAGAATATTCTTTCTATATTCTGTCATTTAATCTCCTACTAGGATATGTTGCTTAGGAGACATCCTAAACTTTTGTTTGTAATTATCTCATTGTCTCACTGAAAGAAATCGGACTGTGCATGAGAAGTTTCCTACAGAATATTAAAATTATCTTCCTTCAGGGAAAAAAAAAAAAAACTCAGACTAAACATGTTGAGGTTTGATAATGAGTATTTTTTGTTTAAAAGGTACAAACATGATTTTTTTTGTACTACCAAGACCATAAAAATGTGTTGACTCATAAATATGAAGTTGTTCTATCACCATAACAAATTAGCTAAAATAGTCATAATACTGACCAGGTTAGGATGTAAGTCAGTGAGACATAAATCTTAACAAAGGTTTAGATAGCCTTGTGAAAAGTGGGCCAAAAAGCGAGAAACTCTGTTTGAATGCCAGAGACTGGAAAAAAGGTAGTCGCAAAAAGTAAGCCTGGGTCTGACATAGGGCTGCAGCGGTTGGTGTGTTAAAGTCATGTCTTACTGTTGCTCCAAAACTTCCACCTCTGTCATGAACAGGAACTCAGGGCTCAAAACCGCTGAATCGTGATCTATGATAAACTATTGCTGTTGCATCTATCATCATCCAATCCAACCAGAGGAGAAGAGTTTCTGGGCTGTGAGACTGCCTAGCTCTAGGGTAGAAATAAGCAGCAGAAGAGTGGTACTTCGTTTTGAGTCCATCACACACCAGTAAAAATATCTCCCCCAGAACATTTTTAGGCTCAGGGTCATGGTGGTGTTATATCTTTTCCGCCATTCTAGTTGTAGAATTTGCTCACTATCATCTATCTGATTCTTGTATATATTAAATAATAATGACTTCTCGAAAATACACCAAAGGAGGAAAAAGAATAAATGCTAAAATCCCGGGAATCTACAAACTCATCCTTAGCTTTTCAATAACTGAGAAGCAATTGTGTTTTGTCAGTATAAACTATATGAGCCTAACAGCCATCCTGTCTTGCATTAACATCATAGTTTTTAAATCTTTGGAAATGTGATAGGCCATGGTCAGATCTGTTGCATTAAAATTTTGAATAAGCCTTGGAAATCTAACATGGAAATAGTAGGTTATACATAACAATGAAGCAAGAGATTATAAAACAAGATGTTAAATTTGGGTAATTTGGTCATATATAAACCTTTCCAATCACTTCCCCATCAGCTTTAAAGGATTTAAAATGGAGTGAGTCCTGAAATCTTCTGATTGGTGGATACTTTGCTCTGTTGCATTGCTAAGACAACCACACTTCAGGTGTACATTCAGGGGGAATGAGAAGTCATCATGCTGCTCATCTCATCTTCATCTGCCCTTCATCGTGCTTATACACCTTGTACAGAGGCTTTGTTGTGGCCCTTCTCACTAATCCTGGAAGTGGAACCAGCCTTTGTAGTCTGGTCCAGCACAACATCCATCACTTTATTTGATTTTTCCAAAGGAACACCAGGCACACAGTGAAGATGCCATTATCCCCAATGTATAGAAAAAAATGCAAGACTTAAGGAGATTATGTTACTTATACAAATTTTTAGAGGCAGGAAATATGAGATAAACTCAAACCCAGGTCTTTTAAGACTTCTTCCTGTGGTCTGCCACAGAGGCTGTAAGGAAGGGTTGTAGGTTCTGTAGACCTAGTCAAACTGTGAATTAACAGAATAATTAATTCCAGATAATTTTGGCTTGTTTTCTCCAGGCAAAATAATGTCCACCTTTTTCCTTTTGTGGGCTAACCCATACATTTTTACTGGCTGTATTGCCTGGTTAAATACTTACTATCCATGGTCAACCACCTAAATATCATCATGTGCTAAGCATAACTCAAGATACACTGCTGTGGGGAGGACTTTGTGAGGGGAATTTATATAGAAAGAGTTGTTTTACAGAGCTCAAAGATATTAGGAATGAAAATGAAAACAGACTTTGGTCCACATAAGCTAAAGATAAAACCTATCCTCCTAAGAGGGCTATCATAAAAGAAAGAAAAATATCTAATATTTATGAAACATTGTTTTCTTTCTCCTGATGTCATATATCTAGGCAGCCAGCCATATATCTGTTCCCTTGGGAATGCTATCAATTTATGGGGGCTTAATAGCCACAGATGATGAATTTTACTTTATAATCATCTTGTCTTTGATAAGTGGCAAAGCCTAATGCAAGATGCACGAGGTAAAAGGATAGTAGAGATTATACATTTTAGTGCTAACAATATATTCTAGTCAACAATGCCTGGTAAGGGGTATTATGTGAATCTGCTCTCTTTGACTTAGGAAGACTTCTATGCTTGAATGAAAATGATAGTTTGCATGAAGAATAGAAATGCAAAATGGCTAAGAACTAAAGTGGATTAGAGAAGGGGGTTAGCCAGGGTAGGAGGGCAAATACCATTTTGGTTTCACATGTATTTGACATGGGCCAATTTGAAAAATATTAAACTACTTGGGTAGGTCTTTATGGACAATTAAACTTTATTAGAAGATGAAAGTCAATGAGACCTCTTAGCCTTGATGATTCAGGGAGAAAATAGGGGCCTAAATGGACATGATTCTAAGTTTTTCATTAATCCACTTAGTCTCATCCGTCATATATATGGCCACTAATTTCAGACAACTTTTGGCTTTTCTTTGGCTCCTTTTCCCTGTAGTGTTACTTAACATAAATTTCTTTCTTATTGTCCCATTCTCTATCTCCTGCTCACCAATCCTTGAGAAATGACTTTCATCTTTCCTAGGGTATCTGGACCATTGTGACAGTAATGATTTGTTTCACTTCAGAGATTACTCATTATCTTTATTGTTCCTGATATATTTATTTAGCAAGCCAACAATATTCTTCTAATTCAAGCACCCAAAGAAAAATTATTGACATAGCGCCTTCTCTCTTTTTTTTATCCTAGCTGGATCATGGTTTTTTTGTTTTTGTTTTTTGATTTGTTTTGTTGTGTGTGTGTGTGTGTGTGTGTGTGTGTGTGTGTGTGTTTAATAATTTTTTTTATTTTTTCATCACCATTTATCCCCTCTATGACCTCTTCCAACTCCACCCTAACCATATGTTAAGGCTTAGTTAAAATGTTACATTTTCAACAAGGCTGTCTATGACCCTCTTAGCAGAATTAAGTGCTTACTCCTACATCTGGAAGTAACTGGTGCACAATTATATCAATTATTATACTGCATTTTATAAATTCTAATATACCTATTCTCACAAATAAAATGGGAACCTCTTCAGGTCAGGACCAAATCTCCCCCACTGATATAACCCCAGCACCTCTCTGTATCTCTCACTTAAGAAATGGTCAGTGAATATTAGTAGAAAGAGCTGTTCAAACTTCTTTTGTTAAAATAATGAAAAACGGAGGATTGAGAGCCGTTATTCCTCTCTAGGCAAAGTGTTTGGGCCTGTGTTATTTGTTAGAACATAAATGAGTTGGCATTTATGCTTATGGAATAAGTTAGAAATCTATAATTGTAAATTCATGCTGGTTTTAATGAAATCAAAACTCAAAGTGTGAAACCATCCAAATAAATATAATTTTCCCCAAACTGCTTTGAGATGAAAAAGACTCTTTGGCATAGCTCCAATTGACTATCTTAGTCACCCACACAGAAGCAAAAAGACTCCCTCCATCTGATTAGAAGTTTCTGCAAATAGCTAAATCGCTCAAAGCATTCCTGGTTGTTCTCTCTGTATGTGCGTTTTTACTACCTAGAGCAAATACAATGGACTGCTTCTGTCATTTGCATAGACAGATCTGATATATGTCTCACATTTCAAGCTTTACAGGTTCTACAGAATATAGTTATAGTGTTAAAAAGAAATCATATAAAATATATTCACTCAAAGTGATATATTTTTAATATATGTTTTCATTGATTTCAGAGAGGAAGGAAGAGGGAGAGAGAGATAGAAACATCAATGATGAGAGAGTGCATGCCCCACACTGGGGATGGAGCCCGCAACCCAGGCATGCGCCCTGACAGGAATCGAACAGTGACCTCCTGGTTCACAGGTCTATGTTCAACCACTGAGCCACACCAGTCGGGCTCAAAGTGATATTTTTATACTTAGCCTCATGTTCTATGGCTGAGACACATATTCATAGTTTAATCATAGTAGATTAAACTTTAAACATAACACTATTTGTGCATTCGTCTGCAGTTCTTACATGTAATTTTAAGGGTCTTTTTTTTGTTTTAAACATCAAGCTTTTGTTTTCTATTCTCCCACCCTTTGCCCACTCCTGGTATCCCTGCTTCTGTTAATTGTTCCAAACACCTGCTACCAACTCAGCCCCTGAACAAACAAAAACTCCAGGGAACTTGACAGCAAAACAAATATATACAGATATAGGAGTTTTTTTTATAGAACCTGCCCTCTTACTAAACGTGTAAACACTCCGACTGAAAAACGAGATTGTCTGCAGATGTATCTCCTGGCAAATGGGGAAGAAGCTACCCACTGAGGTCAGTGTATGGAGGCGGTGCCGGCATGGTGAGCAGGTCTGCCTGCCCCTGGACGTGTTGTTCCAGATGGTCGCCTAGACACGAGACAGACCCGGTGAGCTGGCTGCTTTTCTATCATGAAGCCAAAGGAAGTCACTCCACCGTGGGCCGGGGCAGGATATTTCACTGTCCGTGTGTAATAGAATAGACAAGTCGTGTTAAAGGAACCCACCCCTCATTATCCGAACGAAGGAGCTTTTCCAGCACTGGGCATATATCAAATGTCTCCCAGCAAGATTAGAGCTCCACTAAAAGTAAGAGCATGGTCTTTGGCCAGGAGGCGATAAATTTCCGGTGCTAGCAAGAGTGGGGACTTGGGAAGTGAATAAGGAAATGTCTCTCAGCATCTCTTAGGCATGTCATAAAAGGGCACATTCAATATAACGCAAATAAAAAAGGAATGCCGATGGTGCTCGGGAAAGAGAGGGAGAGAATGGTGGTGCTTTGCGTAGTAATTCTGGGAGGAAGCTGTCATAGATGTTTTCATCACTGAATACAGACAAAAGGATTGTCTCCACCCTCCCAGCCCTGCCCCAGAATCAGGATTGAAATAGGTTGGAGGTGGGAGAGTCTCGAATTCCTTCTGACCAGAGGACCTAATTTTACAAAGGAACTTAGCACTGAAGCAAAAGAGACACAGGGTGGGTGACCGCTCCCTTTGATTTTTAAAAAATTGACAAATAAGGACAAATATTCACATCAATGTTTTTATTTCCTTTCCTCTGTTTTTTGTTTGTTTTTGTTTTTAAATACATTTTTATTGGTTTCAGAGAGGAATGGAGAGGGAGAGATAGAAACATCAGTAATGAGAGAGAATCACTGATCGGCTGCCTCCTGCACACCCCACACCAGGGATGGAGCCTGCAACCTGGGCATGTGCCCTGACCGGGAATCGAACCGCCACCCCCTGGTTCATAGGTTGACGCTCAATCATTGAGCCACATCAGCTGGGCTCTTTCATCTGTTTTGTTGTTGCTAAAAAAGTGAGAACTGAAACAAGTGCCATTCTGAGTGTCTTTCTGTATATAGAGTTGGAAAGGAAAAAAATGAAGGTTGAGGGAAAAATTAAGTAGAGGTGCAAAAAAGAAATGGTGTTTCAGAAGAAAAATTTTAGAAAAGAACCATTAACCAAAAAACTTACATGCATATACAGTATATGCATAGCTCATGGACACAGACAATAGTGAGATGAAGGCTTGGGGTAGGGCAGGAGCCAGGTGGAGGGGGGAAAGGGGGAGAAAATAAAGGAGGGCATCTATAATACTCTCAATGATAAAGATAAAAACAGAAGGACCTTTAGGTTTTAGGGACTCAAATGTCCAGCAAGACCTTGCACTCAGGGAGACAGGTTGGTCAAAGGAGCAGGAGCTGAGTGGGCCTAGGCACCATGCCAGCTCCAACGCACAGGGGCCCTTCTTTGTGTGGTATTGTTTCTGTGAGTAAATGCCAAGATTGGCCCTGGGCTAACTGCAGTGAGCAGCTAGGCGGGTCACGTCAGTATCAGGGGCAAGTATTCACAGGTGCAAGGCGGCCACAGCATTTCCTTTGCCGAGATTGAAGGAAACAGGTACTGCTGTTTGTTTGTCTTCTTAAAATGTAACACTTCAGGCTCCAATTGAAAGCAGCCCTTGGCATCTCCTATGAGTCTGTCCACGAGCCTAGGCTGCCTCCAGCTGCCTGAATTCAAAACCAGGCCGTTGCTCATGTCCAGGAGGAAACAGAAGTTCGGGGTCTCTATCTTCAGGTGCTGATGCTCAGGGCGGATTGCAAAATCACAGGCACTTCCTGCAGCAGGTGTCCAGCGGTTTGCCCAGTGCAGATCGCCTCTTAAAGTGGTTTTAGTTCAAGAAGCTTCTAGTGGGGGCAGAAAACCTCTCTCCCATTTCTGATTCCATTCAGGGCTACTGTAACCTTGTTCTTGTTTGCTTGCTTGGGGCGGAAAAAGCACCAAGGCCAGGCCTGCTAAGTGTTTCATTTCCTCTGCGACCCTGGTAGTCTCTGTCAAAGAAATTGAGCTAAAATGGTTGCTGGGAGTTAAAAAATTAACATTCTCACCACAGAAATTGTAGCTTGGACCAAGGAAAGGATCTGTGAGTGGCATTTAATGATCCATCAAAGCGTTAGGGTTTCATTTGAGACCAGAAATATTTTTCATTTATGTTTATTAACGTGTGAGATTTTTCAACTGAGGAAGAAAGGGAACTGTGAGCTAGAACACAGAAGCATAAGCAGTTGATTTTCTCATCGGGGGACAGTAGCCATTTTAACGACTCTGCGTTGGATTGTTCAGGGGCCACAAGATACATCTGCATCACAGGTCCTCATTCGAAAACCACTGGGAATTCTGCCATTTCCACAGGGTGGATTAGACACATGGTTTTTTGCACCTCTCCCTGGCATTTTGACAAGTCTGTTGCACATAATGCATCCTTCATTCTATTTTGCATTCAAAACCATGTTAAAAGAACTAAACCATACCTGGTTTGTCTTAATATTCAAAGTCACTTTTGTACCAAACCTATAAAATGTTGTGTGGCTCACCTAGGACCTGTCACAGATCCCAGGAGAGATTATTAACAACGTTAATAAGGAAGGTCTTCTTGTTGAATCTCAGGTGAAACTAAAGAAAATGTGTTACCATAACTTAGGACATTTAGCCTTCATAGAATCTCTCCTTCCTGTGCCTTTAAAACGAAGTTGGTGAGTTGAGCTGATTGTATTTTATCAACTTGTATTTAGAGAAATAAGTCTGACCTTCTGGTTTTGCTTTTTGTTTTGTCTTTTTGTTTTGTTTGAATGAAGTAAGAGTTGGCATGTACAAGACAGAACCCTAATTTTTGTCTATTTTACAGAATCATGGGTAATCTGGTACTCCACTGTAATATTCACTTCTCAGGGGAAAATGTGAAAGGGAAGGGTGTGTACCGTCCATAGTAACCTCTGGGTGTGCAAGTGAGGCTGCACACTCTGGATCTGTGGAATCAGCGGTGCCTGTCGCCACACCATTTAGAAGAAGCAGCTGGGAGGCTCGGCCACCCATTTGTCTCTGAGGTCTCCCTTGGAAACAGGGACATCTGCCTTTCCATGAGCCAGACTATAAATGGAGCCTGGCTTTATTCTAGGTTAAATGTTCCCCCTAAAATTTCTTCTCCAGGCTCATCAGCCTCTTTGGCACATTATTGAATACCTTAGCCATGAATTATTGATCTGGAGATTCCAGGATTGCGTAAACATTTCAGAATGGTAAATCCCATTGTCAAATTGATTAATTAATCCATCAAACCTTTATCAAGCACCTATTCTGCACCAGGTATTGTTATAGATCCTAAAGAACTCTTAAGGAGTCTAATAAAACACATTTGCAACCAATTATAACACAATAATGTGAATGCTATAGTTAAGGAACAATGAAAAGGGTGTGTCACCCGGCCTGCATGGCTCAGTGGTTGAACTTTGACCTATGAACTAGGAGGTCACAGTTGGATTCCTGGTCAGGGCATATCCCCTGGTTGCAGGCTTGATCCCCAATGTGAGGTGTGCAGAAGGCAGCCAATCAATGATTCTCTCTCATCATTGATGTTTCTATTTCTCTCTCCCTCTCCCTTTCTTTCTGAAATCAATAAAAAATATATTTAAAAAAAGAAAAGAAAAGGGTGTGCCTTACTCAGTCTTCAAGATTAGAGAAGCTTTCCCACAAGTGATTTTTTTTTTTTTTTAGAGCAGGCATTCGGCAGGTGAGTAGGCGTTTGCCAGGCAGAGAAGAAAAGTTGTGACATTCTAGACAAAAGGAGAATCATAGACAGAAGCAGGAGGCATCATAGAATATGCCCATTTCGGAAAGAGTGAAAAGTTTAGTGAGACTGGGGCTTAGGGCATATGATAACCTTCAAGATGAGCCTGGAAGACGAAGTCATGGTTGTTATTTCAGGGTTTAGAAAACTATGGAATTTCAACTTTTTCCTTAAGGCTCTGGAGTGTCCACTCAAATGGAGCTAATCTTTAGCTTGTTACTCCATGTAGTGAATAAGAAATATTGATAAGCCAAAAGAATAACTATCAACGATAAACCATTACAATCTATATGGAATAAACAAGGTAATCTGGAAGAAAATATTATGAAATTCATACATTTGATATGTATACTAGAGATCAATATGGTATTTGTTAGAGTATGCCATTTCCTCCCAGGATTCTCTGGCAATGCTATCTTCCATATAAAGGGAGTTTCTCCCCTTCAATACAGCCACTGATTCAAACAAAACATCTGCAATCAACACTGGCTGGATTCCTACCGCTAGGTGCATTTCTAATGTGCTTTTCATTTGTCTTTGTATTATGTATTCTAGGGGCTGCATATAGTGAAGGCTGGCACATGAAACATGAGGCTAAATGTTCCCTTATGTATTGTGTGTAGCAGGAATAGGGATGGCTTTTTAAAGAGCCAGCAAATGACCCCCACATATCAAAGAATACCTAAGCTATGATTTTAAATCCAATAAACAGAATTACAGGGTAATGAAAAGTTTTGCACTTTTATATTTTTATTTTTCTAAACAATAAACTTTTTTTTATTGGTTTGAGAGACAGTGCCAGACTTGGAAGAATCAGGGAAAATGATAGCCATTCTCAACTTGAACTTTCATTTTCATCTGATCCTGTAACAGCACACTAGATGATCAATTGGGAAATTCATCTGTATCATCTAGCTTTGGTCCATTCTCCCAGCCCTTTTAAGCCAGGCTGTCATATCCCTTAGCCCTACCAGATCTGTTCATAATGGCACGCCTCAATTATTTGTGGGAAAGATTGTTCTTGGGTATTCACCATGTGTCTGCCCCTCTCCACCCCCTCACCATCATCCATTTTTATTGTCCTTACTTTCTAACCTTTAACGTTGAATTCAGTGCTTACCTCTGGTCTCCTTGTTAGGTTCCCTTTCTGGTTCTTTAATTTTTCAGCATTTTTAAAACTTTGCTTTCATCTTTTGTTTTGCTCTCCTCATTGCCTTAAGTCATAACTCTTCTGTCTCTAGCCCATTTTTATCAATTGTCCCCCAAAGAGTGGCATTCAGATGCTTTCAAGTAAACACAAAACTGAAAATTATACCTGTAAGTTAGTCATCAATTAGCAAGTGGCTTCCACAAGAGTCAGCTGTGGGCTTAGTGTTTCATCATGCTCACTACTGTGCTGGATCAAATTTCAACATGACAGATATGGACACACATGTTCACTTGTGACAAAGACAGAGAAAAGCCCTGGCCGGTGGTTCAGTGGTTAGAGCGCTGGCCCAAGAACTGAAGGGTCTTGGGTTTGATTCATGGTCAAGGGCATGTACTTGAGTTGCAGGTTTGATCCCTGGCCCTGGTCAGGGCATGTAGGGGAGGCAACCCATCCATCTCTCTCTCTCTCTCTTTCTTGCTCTGCCTCTCCCTTTTTTCCACTCTAAAGAGAGAGAGAACCATGCAAATTCATAATGAATTAGCAAAATTTCAATTTTTATTAGGAAAAAGAGCAGCATGATATTGATATCATACCTAAAACAGCAATGTAAAATGTGATGATCATTACCTATGTCTCTTAGTACATTTCACACCAGGCAGACTGCTGTGCCCACTCCTGAGCTCCACAACCAAAAACACATGCGGAAGCATCAAAAAATGTTCAGAGGAAAGCCACCAAGATTCTATCCAAGTTTTGGAAAATAAGACCTTTGAGGAAAGGTCAAAAGATTGGGGATTTTTCTGGATGAGGAACAATTTCAAGATGATCTGTGGGTATTTTCAGTGTCTTATTCAGAGAACGATTGATAAGCA
Organism: Myotis brandtii; assembly: GCF_000412655.1. NCBI lineage: Eukaryota > Metazoa > Chordata > Mammalia > Chiroptera > Vespertilionidae > Myotis > Myotis brandtii. Next base: position 2,785,126 of record NW_005358943.1, on the reverse strand, counting down.
TTTTTATCTATCACCCACTAAAGACAGGCGAGGGTGGGGGAAGGCTGAAAGTGAAACAAAAGATTTAGACTTGAAAGGAGAAAAGTTGGTTGAAGAGGGCTGTCAACCATTGGAAAGGGCCATTTAGTCTCCTCCTAAAGCCTGGGTAGAAACTTGCTAACTTGGCATGCATGTGGGCTCTTTTCTAAAAGTTACTAGCTGTTCCTCTTGTTAAGATAAAGTTTATATAATGAGCTATTTCCTTGTTTAGGGACACTTTTATTGAAAGTTAAACAATTATTTTATCCATTTGGTTTAATACTGACTTTGAAGCAAGACTATAAGTAACCTGTAACACTGATACATTCCCACATGTCATTGTACTTCATGAGGTTCACCGTGTGTGAAAGAACTAAGTGTAAAAATGAAATCCAAAGTATCAGAATCATCCATTCCATCTAGTTGTAGCTCCAATAGTCTTATTGAAGGACAAACAGAGAAATGATTTTGATAGAAGTAAAGACATTCATGAACAGTTCTTTTGATCATGTATGACTAATAGGAACTGGTAATTCTGGTTAGAATTCTGTTTTGGTACTAAGTAAAAAAGGCAACCCTGAAATGACATCTTCATTCAAATTAATATGGTAGGTCAGGGTAACACAATCTGTCACTCTAATTAATTTATAAACCCTTGCATATCCCATCAACTTCAGATTAAATTTAACATTTTAAATGAGGCTTTTACACTTGAATAGGTAAGATCTGTCTTATGATTTTACTAAGTTGTCTAAGTAATATGATTTTAAGAATACAGGATATTACCTTTACTACCCAGATGCACAAAACCCAATTTCTTCAGGTTTCTCATCAGGAATTTTTTAAAACTGTAAATACTTGTATTTCCAAGTTCTATTCCAAACCAATTTAAAACCAAGAGTCTAAAATTCATCTTCTTCCCCAACAAACTACTATCCCTTCCTATAGTGACTATTTCTTGAGTGTATCTGAAGTATACCTTCTATCTGACTTCACTCTATTGCTTTTAAATCCTCATTCTTTTCAACTACATCAGCCAGTCTCACAGCCTACAGGCTCCATTTTAGCTTTCATAAAGTTACCAGACTGAATTTCCTAAAATGTAAATCTGATTATGCCTTCCCTGCCTTGCCATTCTTCAGGGGCTCCTCATTACTTATGACAGTGGTTTCCACACCTGATAAGTCATCAGAATTGCTATGGAGTTTTTCAAATGAATAATCTTAGAGCATGACAACCTACCTACTATGTTGAAATATATGTTATACACACAAGTATTCATTCATTTGTATAAACACACACACACACACACACACACACACACACACACACACACACACTTACATCTATACAGTTGAGGACTGTATCTGCAGTTTCACTTGCCATAGTTTCAGTCACCCATAGTCAATCACAGTCTGAAAATATTACAAGGAAAATTCCAGAAATAAGCAATTCATAAGTTTTAAATTGCCACACCATTCTGTGTAGTGTGGTAAAAATCTCATGATGTCCCACTCTGTCCCACCAGGGATGTGACTCATCCCTTTGTCCAGTATATCCAGTGCGAACCCATTAGTCACTTAGTAACTGACTCATTTACCAGATCTACTACCAAGGCCTTACAGGGCTTATGCTCAAGTAATTCTTAGTTTACTTAATAATGGCCCCAAGGCACCAGATTAGTGATTCTGGTAATTTGGATTTGCCAAAGAGACTCTATAAAGTGCTTCTTTTGAGTAAAAAGCTTAGTACAAAAGATCTTTTAAGAGAGACTATATTTACATAACACTTATTACAGTATTATTGTTCTATTTTATTATTATTTATTGTTGTTAATCTCTTACCATACCTAATTTGTAAATTAAACTTCATCATAGATATGTATGTAGAAGAAAAAAACATAGTACATAGGGGTTTGCAAAAGTAGGTTTACAGTTGTGAGTACTCGAATCACAGAGGAGCATGTCATTTTCCGTATGAACAATTGTAATACTACTTTTGTCCACCCCTATATATAGAGTTTTATCTGTAGTTTCAGGCATCTATTGGGGAACTTGGAAAGCATCCCCCCCGCCCAAGATAAGATGGGACTACTATATTTTTAAAGCTCCATAGATTTGGAGATTACTATCCTGCAGGCCCTTCACTAGATTTTAAATTATAACTCCTCTACAGGCCAATTGCAGTTCCTTTAACCCACTAGAATCTCTCGTACATTGAAGTCTGCACATGCCTGGATTAATTTTCCTTCCTCTTCCTAATCCCCTGAAAGCACTCCTACTTACCTCTCACGACTCAGAATGTATGGCTCATAGGCTCCAAATTAGATACTCCTTCCTCTCTGCTCCTAGAGCAGTGATGGCAAACCTATGACATACATGTCAGAGGTGACACGCGAACTCATTTTGGGTGACACACATCGACAGAAACAAAAAATTGCATAATTCAAATATTTGTCTCTCGCAACGGCCAGAGTTGGGCATCACTCAAGTAATA
>NW_005358943.1:2778043-2780149 GCF_000412655.1 Myotis brandtii | reverse complement strand
ACTATTATTTCTATATGTAACACAGCACCAGAGTTAAGTTAGGGTTTTTCAAAATTTTGACACTCCGAGCTCAAAAGGTTCGCCACTGCCCTAGATTTTTTACTATGGTTGCAAATATAAAAAAAAATTATGACTATTTCTATATGTAACACAGCACCAGAGTTAAGTTAGGGTTTTTCAAAATTTTGACACTCCAAGCTCAAAAGGTTCACCATCACTGCCCTAGAGTGTCCTCCAATGAGATGACATTTTTATGAAGCTGTTTTTCTCTTGCTCCCCCAATAGACGGTGAGCTACTTGAGGATAAAGAGTATGTCCCGTATATCTCGAAGCCTTTGCATCTCTTCCTTCCTCTCCGTGCCTCTGAATGTTTATCACACAGTAATTGCTGTTTAGAAAGTACTGAATAAATGTTTCCGGAAGCAAGGGGAAGATGAAAAAAAGTGGGAGGAAATACTCTTGAGATGATGCCTTGGAAAATAGTGAACTATTAAGTTAACTTTTCTATATAGCACTGGAATCTAGACAGAGCGATGCTTAAGATTAGGTTAAAAGGTAGCTATTAAATGCAGACTTTGTATTTGAGGGACTCATGGTTGAACCAGATTTTAGACCCACAACCAATAAAATAAAGAGATTTCACTCATTTGTATATACATATTTAAATATATATATTTTAAAAGGGAAAACAAAATGAAGTGGGTGGCTGTTTATTTCTCCAATTAAGATAATAGAAAAAAAAACCCATTATGTACCATCACCATAGTTTCATAAAGAAACAGCTATTTGTATATCTCCCCAAATGTAGGAAAGGTAAACATAAGATTAAAGAAGTATTCTGAGTAAATATGGTTATGCAAAATATATGTAAATATTGTCTTTGTTTTTTCTTTTTATCTTCAGACAGGACAAAAAGTTCATAGATCAGAAATAATATTCAGACGGGATTTGGGGATAGGCAGAAAGACTTTCAAAACTTCCTTTACATCCAAAGCAGGGATCTGACATTATCTCCTCTAGGTGAAATAACCTTGAATGGACTGACATTTGCACAATGGCTTTCTTTTTGATCTGTCTGTAGTTCTAATTACTTGAAAATACCTTTGCTATTTCCCTGCATCCTTCTGCCTATATTATTTTATGACAGTCTAATAAGAACTCAGCCTTCCCCACGGACCATATGTAAAATTAGATAAATTGTAATATTTTAATGGAAATGCTAACTTTATGTCGTAAAGCCAGGGTAGAGTTTTGGGGTTGTGCAAGATCAGAGAGAAAATAAGACACACACACTAGAATCTCTACCTTCTTGCTTCCCTTGTTAGAGGATTATGGCTTCTCCTGTGATAGGAAGGAGCTGAGTTGGGAGGACAAGAGATAAAATCATATTGTTGGTTCTCATAAACTCAGTGAAAAATTCAGAATTTTCTGAACCAGGTTAAGGCTGAAATCATATGATGTACCAATAACATTTTTCAAGTTTCTGCACGCAAGTATGCCAGTTAGGAGTTGCTTTTTGACTGCATCAATAGAAACCTAACCACAGTGACAAGAGGTCATCAAACCACTTGAGATGTTCAGAAGTAGGCTGCATAGTTCAAGTTCAAATCTGCTCAAATCTGCTCTGCTACCGTGGCTCCACAATGTCATCAGTGCCCAGGCTCCTTTAGGTTTGCCTTTTCACCCTCCTGATCATCTATGCTCGATAGTTGGTCCAGCACAGACTCCCAGTTGCATTCCAAGCAGAAGAAGGAAACAATAAAAAAGAAGTGGTGCCTATATCAGGAAAGCCAAAAGCTGCCCAGAAGTCTTCCATTGACTCTTTTTTATATCCCATCATCCAAAACTGTCCAATGGCCACCCCCATATGCAAAAGAAATCCTATATAATAATAGAGAAACATGGTAATTAACCCAATGGCTAATCAGCGAGATATGCAAATTAACTGCCAACCAAGATGGTGGCAGGCAGCCAGGCAGCTTGAAGTGAACAGGAGGCTTGCTTGCTTCAGTGACGGAGGAAGCCAACGTTCTCTGCCTGCCGCTGCCGGCCTCTGAGCTTGCACTCTAAGAAACAATGTTACAAATATAGAAGTTAAACAAAACC
>NW_005358943.1:2754245-2777155 GCF_000412655.1 Myotis brandtii | reverse complement strand
AGGGGCTGCACCTAGGGATTGGGCCTGCTCTCTGCCATCCGGGAGCGGGCCTAAGCCAGCAGGTCATTATCTCCCGAGGGGTCCCAGACTGTGAGAGGGCACAAGTGAGGCTGAGGGACACCCCCCTCCCTGCCAGTGCACAAATTTTTGTGCACCGGGCCTCTAGTGGTGAAATAAACAATTTTGCTTTGGCACATCTCTTCCCCATAGGCTGTTAGTGAGAATGAAAGGAAAAAGGGATATTGAGTGGAAACTAGCAAGGTCTGCCACTCCAACCAATAGTGTTTATTATGTTTCATTTTTTCCTTAAAAGCCCAAAGAATTTCTGAAGTAGGAATATAACTGTGTACCTTCATGTGAAACATAGTGTTCCTTACATCCAGAGAGTCATCAGAGATAATATATTTCTTCTTCCCTCTTTTTTCTAGGTCTGGTTGCCACATTAACTCAAATAAACTACTAGTATAATAATTTAGGGTAAAAATCCTCAAATTTCAGAGTCATATGTGAACCTTCTCCATTGAGCCCCCCACATTTAGTCAAATGTCATATTTGGTAAAAATCACCACTTTTCTATTGTTTTCCCCTCCCTCTTTTTATTCCTCAATGCTATGAAAGTGCTTATCTCTTTCTTTTGTTTTTTTTCTAAAGGCCTCTTGACTGAACTCTCAACATCCCCTCTGACCCCTCCCTGGCCCACCCTGTACATTTCAGTTTGAGTCAATCTTCTTGAACATTGCCATTTTTATGCTATATATCTTTTCAAAATCTTTGGTTATTTTCTATGGCCTGTCAGCTAGGTGAGTCACCATAAAACTAACTGCTTGGTGAACTTAAATTAAGGGTGGTTCCTGTAAAAACACCACCCTTCAACATTTTCCAATGGTTCTTCAAGACTGAATAATTGTCTATTGGGAAGCCTATTCAGGTGTTTAGACAGAATAAATCACTTCTTCCTCCATAAGGTTAAGAGTTATTTGCAAGTTCAGGGACTATTCATTATATTCCTCAGGGGACATGGCAGAGAACCTGACATGCAGTAGGTGCCCAATAATTGTCTATATGACTGACCATATTGATATAGTGATTATTGAGTTCCTCTGGCTAGATATCAGAAATGCAGGCTGCTCCAGTATAAATGCTAGGCACACATATGGTAACACACACACACACACACACACACACACACACACACACACACACACGGCCTAGATCCCTAACTTCATTTCTTCTCTGAATTGCAACATTTTGCTTAGAAGGAATTTTGTAGTTTGCTTGTTAAATGCTCATCTGTAGTTATTATCCTTTGCCCATGTCTGCCTAATGGGGCATAAATCATGCCTGATGCTCACCCAAGTTGATTAACCACTTTCATGGCAAACAGCATGTAAGAGGTTCTTAGAGGATTTGGGATTAATACAAATAATAAAAGTAATAATATTGTGAACACCATATATTAAGCATTGTGCTAAGTACTTGACATAGATTGCTTCATTTAATCTATATATATAAAAGCCTATGTGACTATTCAACTGGTAGCTATGACACGCACTGACAACCAGAGGGCAGACACTCAACGTACAGGCATAGAAACATGGAATAGACTGATGAATCTCAGAGGAAAGCGGGGTGGGGGAGGGTGGGAAGAAATTAACCAAAGATCTTATATGCATACCAGAGGCCTGGTGCATGGATTTGTGCGTCGGTGGGGTCCCTCAGCCTGGCCTGCAGGGATCAGGCCGAATCCATGCACCAGGCCTCCAACATCCCCCGAGGGGTCCCAGATTGCGAGAGGGCACAGGCCAGGCGAGGGACCCCACTGGTGCACAAATCTGTGCACAGGCCTCTAGTCTTCAATAAAATCCTATGAAGTAAGTATTATTACCTCCATTTTACAGGTGAGAAAACTGATATCAATGGAGCTAAGTAATTTTCTCTGGATCATTGTATCTCTGATGGCAAAGCTGATGCTACTAACCACTACCTACATGGTTTAAGTGTGGAAAGGGGTTAATTGGGATCAAGAAAATTGTGTTTTGAAATAAATAATAACCATGTTTACCTAAAAAGTAATCAAGGTGTGCATAAGCCTGATGATAATAGTGTAGCAGAAATACACTTTTGTCAAATATCCTTAGTGAAGGGAGTGGCATACTCTTGTAGATATGGGTGGTTAGGTCAGGGTCTCAGCTCTTCAGTTATTCTTCAGTTTCTTCATTCTCTTCTTTTTAATGTCCAACTAATGTTGTGCAATACTGACACCCTCCTTCTAAATGATTTCTGTTACCGTTGCTTTTCCTCTGCGTTGTTTGGGCTTGGCAATTTTCAGGTTGAATACCTTTTTCTGGATCAGTTCACCTTTTGCTCACCTTATTGTACTGCGCCCTGCTTTTTTTCTCTACCCCTTTATTATGGGCTTTCTAGGTTCTAAGATAGTGTCTTACAAAACAAACTTTTTGATTGACACTTACAGTAAGAATTATACTCACACACACAATACTTGAAACATAACCTACTACTAAATCCATCTGCAATGCATTTGAGTTTATAAAAGCCATGGGCTTATGATTGTACTTAAAAGGGAAAAAGTTAATGTAAAGTATACAGAATAGCTATAATACATAAAAGCTAAATAAGGTGCCAATATGCAAAATATATAAAAAACTAATATCACTCAGTAGCAAAAAACATCAATCTGATTTTAAAATATGCAGAAGATCTGAATAGACACTTTCCCCAAAGAAGACACACTGATGGCCAACAGGTATATGAAAAGATGCTCAACATCATTAATAATCAGAGATTTTGCAAATAAAAACCACAATGAGATGTCACCTCATACCTGTTAGAATGGCTGTTATCAAGAAAACAACAAGTACATGTTGGCAAAGATGTGGAGAAAAGGGAATCCTTGTGCCATGTTGGTGGGAATGCAAATAGGTGTGGTCACTATGAAAAGCAGCATGGAGGTTCCTCAAAAAAATAAAAATAGAATTACCTTATGATTCAGCAATTCCACTTCTGGGTATATATCTAAAGAAAATAAAAACACTAACTTGAAAAGATATATGCACTCCATGTTCATTGCATCATTATTTATAATAGCCAAGTTATGAAAACAACCTAAGTACCCATCGATAAATGAATGGGTATATAAAAGCCTAAGCCACCTAATGACCGGAGGACTAAATGACCAAATGACCAGTCAACTGGTCGCTATGTTGTGCACTGACCACCAGGGGGCAGATGCTCAATGCAGGAGCTGCCTCCTGATGGTTAGTGTGCTCCCACAGCCAACCTCTACAGCTGGCCAACCTCCCAAGGTCCTCCCCCCTGATCAACCCTGTTGCCTGCCAGGCCAAGGGACCCCACCTGTGCATGAATTTGTGCATCAAGCCTTTAGTCTCTCTATAAAAAAGGAATGAAATATTGCCATTTGCATCAACCTGGACACACTTTAGGGCAATATTCTAAGTGAAATAAGTCATACAGAGAAAGATGAATACCTTATGATCGCTCTAACATGTGGAATTAAACAAATAAACAAATAGCTGATAGGTACAGAGAACAGATTGGTGGTTGCCAGAGGCAGTGAGTTGAGTGGGAGAAATAGATGAAGGGGGTTAAAAGATAAAAACAAACAAAAATAAAAACATACAAACAAATATAATGGTATATGTATTCTGTTTCTTCTACTGAATGTATACTTATTTATTCAGTGTCAATTTGTATTCGTCTCTTTTTCTAAATAGAGAAGATTAAATGTGGATAATTGTAAGTCAAATTACACCAAGAACACGAAGTGCTAATCAACACAGGTGGTATTGCATTATAATCAGTTCAAAAGAGAGTCCAATAATATGTGCAAGAAAGAGGATTAGTTGAATGTCCTAATAGGAAATTTAACTATAGATTATGATTCCTTATTTCTTGGGAGATAAAAATCTCTAAATGAGCCTATAGCTTATAATAAGATATTTAATGACATATATAAGCTTATAATAATCCTAACACATCAATTTTGGAAAAAGCATTGAGTTATGGGAAATTATAACCTATGTGAAAGACTTACACTTAAAATTATTCTTTTGATGTAACAAGAAAGCATGGTTATTAGATTATTGGCCAAATTCATGTGTGCTGACTCAAATTTTAGTCATTTTGGACAGAGTAGCTTATTCTCCTGCCCCAACTGAGGTTCATATAATTAACAACACAAATTCTGCATCCTCTGCTAGTTCAGACAATACTTTGCAATTTTTTAAAGAACAGTTTATTGATTTTTAGGGAGAGAGGAAGGGAGAGAAACATCGATGTGAGAGTGTAGCATCAATTGGCTGCCTCCTGCATGCCCCTTACTGGGGATCAAGCCTGCAACCAGGGCATGTGCCCGGATCAGGAATTGAACCAGCAACCTCTTGATGCACAGGACGATGCCCAACCAACTGAGCCACACTGGCCAGGGCTATTTTCTATTTTCAAAATGGAGTTACTATTAACATAAACTTTGAAAAATATGACGAAAATATTAATTTCAATTAATAATTTTTGTTACAGATATTTTTTCCTAAATAGGTTGGACATCATAAAAATTTGTCTGGTTTTTAAGTACCTGAAGCATATTAGATGGGATTTTATTGAAATGTTTAGAAAAATTTGACTGAGATCCTAATCACTGTTTAAATGGTTGGATCTGATTTATTAAACTTATAAGTTTTGGTTTATTAGCTGTTTAAAATGGTGTACAGATGTTTAGAGAAACATCATTTATTAGAGTTATATATTTAATAAATTGAGCATTAAGCAAAGAATAAATAACAGTGCACCCTATATTTCAAGCACCAAAGTCTCTAAGGAAAAAAAAATAAGTGCCTACTATTGGCTACACACATGGTAGGTCCTCAATGTTTTTTGTTTTTTTTACCATAAAGTTAACTGGCCTTCCCAGGTAACATTTTATTCCCTATTTTCTCCCATATTTTATTTTTCTCCCATTTTTTCCCTCCTGTACCAATAACTGTCTCAGATGTGGTCTCTGTGTCTTCTCCTAGCTCTTGCTACCTCTCACATTAAATTGAGGATATTCTAAGAAGAGTACAGGGATAATAGGTCAAAGATAATTAGCAGTTCCACCAAACTTGGGCTGTGACAAACTGGATGTTGTTAGGGATGTTTCAGTGAGTCATGCTGTAATTAACCTAAGCAACTATACAACTAAAATTTGGGGGCGGGGGTGGGGGAGGTGGTTTGCACTATGCCTCCTCGGCTCAGGACCAACTCATTGTTTAGGCAATCCATTGGGCCACCTTCTTCAGTGATTGTCACAGATCTAAGCTCAAATTCCCAGAAGTCTCTTGTGTGGTGGAAGTTCCCATTCCCACTTAACATGGAATGATTTAGGTTTAAAAGGCCCCCAATGTATGGAAGTAGCCATGGTGATGGCAGCAGTCAGTGGAAGCAGGGGAAGGAAGAATGTGGTCGAGATTTTTTTTCTGTGGTAATATCAGAATGTAATGGATCAAATTTTGCTCTGGTCTACCTTAAGGATAACTGCTTTGCCCACTATTGCTTCAGCCTGGTTTACCATGGTAATTCTGAGACCAAAATGTTCCTTAGCTATTTGGCAGCTGACCAGGACTCAGCATCTGAATATAGCTCGTGTATTTTAGACCAATGAACACGAAGCTTGACACAGATTGCTATTCTCCCCTTAAGTTCATTTTCATATCATCTTATGGAAGTAAGTTATAAAATATCAAAGACGGATGACATACTCATTTTCTTATCTTGACTTCTGAGACTAGTCTAGCCTTACTTCACCACAGCATGCTCTTTCTAATACAGAAAATTGCAGCTTTCTGCTATGAGTTCCTCTCCTCTGTTCTGACTACCTCGTGTTCTGGACACTGCTATTCATAATAGGGATCCTCTAATCTTGGTATCCTGACTTTCCAGGCTCAAATAAATCCCTTTATGGTGTGAAAAAAAAGAATTTCTAAGGAAATTGTATCTAGGAAATTACGATCACTCTCATTCACAATTTTCATCATTAAAGATGACATAAATTCTAAAATATTTGGGGTTTTTCTCATGAATAGGTAACTTCTAGTTCTTGGCCAGAAAATAATGACTGTGATAATATAATAATAGTAATGACAATCCTTTAACAGTGACCATACCCTAGAGCCAGAAAGCCTATGTTTAAATCTCAGGTGTACTATTTACTAGCTGTATGACCTAGGGCAAGTTAAATAACTTCTCTGTGCTTTTACTTAAAATCTGTAAAATAGAGTAATAATACGTATGTTACAATGGTGTTGTGGAAATTACATGGGCATGGGAAACTGCCTGATATATGGTAAGTGTTCAGTAAATGTTAACTATTATTAACAGCTATTGAAGATGGGACATATGCTAATGTTACATGTTACAAATGGACTCTTTTATTTTTGGTGATGTAACGTCTTCTGAGGGGTTAAGAAAGATTTGGATCCTTTGTTGTCTGAATGTCTCTTGCTCCCATTTTTCTTTATACTGTGCCCATTAAATTTGGTCCAGTTAACTGCAAACACCTTGCTAATAAAGCCAAAATATTCTGTAATCAGCTCTGCTATCCAAATTTCATGAGTATTCAGCTTTTCAGCCCAGAATACCGATTGTGTAAACAGTGCAATGAATTCTAACTCACTTTTGATTGCCATGATCTGAACCAAACACGAAACCTAGTTGATCCAAGATGATTTGGGCTTTGCAATTTTGTGCATGACGTGCTCTGCACACTCAAAACAGGAGTATCTTTGAATTTAACATATTTTCCTTTTCAGAAGACAAAAATTCTTTTAATTAAAAACATTTTTAAAATTTTCAGTATGTGTAATTGTTAACACCTGCTATGTGTTACCGGCAGATGTTTCTGACTTACCCTGGGGAACTGATATAATTATTCTATAAGCTTATTGGCATGGCATTTACCGAGATAGGAAACTTTTGCTGCTGATTTTGTATGCAGTATTTGGTATTTCTTTTCATCATTTCCCCAATTGCTGTTAATCCCTACTACCCTCCCCAACCAGGCCCACCAAATAGTTATAAAAATGGTCATGCCCATTTCAGTGTTCGTGAAAAGTTACTGAAATTAAATTATGTGTATTCTGAAGCATTGTAAATTTTACTTTTAAGTGTGTTAGCAGCTAATCCTTATAATGTTTAATATGGAAGTCTTACATGGTGATTATAAATGTAGACGTGTAATAGGCAGTTAGACAGACAGGAGCAGGGCAAGGGCAATGGGTTGGATACATAAGGTCACCAGGGCTGAAAGCCTCAGGTGCCTAGGAAGGGGCAAAACTGGGAAAACAAGGACCTGGCACCCATGGCAACCTTTCAAACCATCTTTGTGGATTGGACCCCTGATCTTTCATATCGCTGGTCATACGGTTTAGCTCCCCTGACTTTTCCTCCCGAAAGATAACATCTAGGCCTCAGTTGTATTTCAGCTCAAAAAAAAAAGGGCAGCAAAACCAGACAAGTGACACTGTGGCTGCCTCAGAACCAGCAGCAATGACTAATGACCCCTGCCCTATTTCTGACCAATCAGTGGAGACCATGACCCTGAAAAAGCACACCTGGAAAGCTGATGAATATTTTATTGAAACCCTCCCCGAGACCTCCCTTAAGATTCCCACCTGCAAGAGAGAGATAAATACCCTCAACACAAAGTCCCAGTGCAAGCTCTCCCCCAGGGAGCACGCCTGTGCTATTCCTTTACCCCCTTTCTTCCCTTTAAGCCTGCAGTGGTTCTCAACCTTCCTAATACAGTTCCTCATGTTGTGGTGACCCCCAACCATAAAATTGTTTTCGTTGCTACTTCATAACTGTAATTTTGCTACTGTTATGAATCGCAATGTAAACATCTGATATGCAGGATGTATTTTCATTATTACAAATTGAACATAATTAAAGCATAGTGATTAATCACAAAAACAATATGTAATTATATATGTGTTTTCCGATGGTTTTAGGCAACCCCTGTGAAAGGTTTTTCGACCCCCAATGGGGTCTGGACCCACAGGTTGAGAACCGCTGCTAAGGGATCCCAGGAGACTTGCAACCAGGGAGTCATGGGCAGCATCAGCTCGTTTAGGGTTAACCTTCCGAACCTCTCTCCAAGGCCCCCCTTTCTCTGACTTCCCAGAGAGCCAAGCAGCCCACCTGGGCTCTCCTGAGGCTTCTCCTAAGCCTAAGCCCTTCCTTGTTTCACTGTCCTGAGTGTGCATTTGCTGTGGTCAATAAACTCTTGCTTGCTTTGCTGCACATTGTCTCTTAATTGAAACCTTTCCTTCAAGAAGGCAAGAGCCGAGGTCTCATAGTCTTGCTGGTAGCAGAAGTGTACCATTTGGATAGATAATAACCTTTTAATAACTTGGCTTCAAATGAAGCTATTGTAAAAATGAGAGTTTTCTTTAATTTTCTGACCATTTCTAAGGTCTTACAAGCAGTCGACTTTCAGAATTCTTCATTTATGAAACTAATCACACAATTACCTACAGGCATGTGTTAAATATGACACTGGTTTCAGCCAAATAATGGGCCAATTGCAAACAATGAAGGAAGAGAGGCAGCTCCATTTATAACCGCTGTTTCAGCAGAGCTCTTTTGTAATCAGAGTGATCTGAGGGTGACTCATTAATTAATTGATGTTCTTTTTTATTATGTGCTATTGAGTTAATGAGTAATTTGTGTGAGATAATTCTCTGAACACATTGATTACCTGAGATATTTTCTGGGCCTTTCAGAGCAATGACAAGCTGAATAGGAGGAAGATCGTATTTGCTTTTGTGTGCTCATTATCAGTAGGTTTGAGATGAGTACAAATCAGTACAAAGACACCTTAAAGTCATCTGAGGTTCCAAGTATCATAACTCTGCTCAGCAGGAAGTTGAGTGCTCTGGGCTAGACCTGTCACATAGTAGGTTCTCAATAAATGCTCCTTGAATTCATAGCTCTATTAAAACTTGGCTTTCTATTACCTTAAATTGCATTAAAATCACATTTAAGAAATATCTATAACTAGAGGCCTGGTGTATGAATTCATGCACCAGTGGGGTCCCTTGGCCTGGCCCATGGGATTGGGCTGAAACCGGCTCTCTGACATCCCCCAAGGGGCCCCGGATTGTGAGAGGGCACAGGCCAGGATGAGGGACCTCACTGGTGCATAATTGGGGCCAGGGAGGGACACGGGAGGTTGGCCAGCTGAGGAGGGACCACGGGAGGGATCCAGGGCATGTCCAGCCCATTTTGTTCAGTCCTGATCAGCTGGACCGATTGGCTGGACCCCAGCAGCAAGCTAACCTACCAGTTGGAGCGTCTGCCCCCTGGTGGTCAGTGCACATCATAGAGACTGTTCGACCAGTCAACTGTCTACCCCTTGCACTGGTGGTCAGTGCACGTCATAGCGAGTGGTTGAGCAGCCTTAGCATCTCATTAGCATATTATGCTTTGATTGGTTGAACAGCTGACCTGACAACGGACTTAGCATATTAGGCTTTTATTACATAGGATGGTGTTTTTAAGAAAAAAGTAATCAAAAGGCTTTTGCTAAAACTATATTCTGTGCTAATGGCCTATTACAGTAAACATGCAGATTGTTTCTGCAACTTACTGAAGTGAACCCTAAGCATGTTGAAACTGTATCATTTGCATGAAATTGTTTAAGTGACTATTCTGAGGGTGGTTTGCCTAAAAGGATAGTTAAAAGGAAGCCACTTGTATATTGTAGGTTTGACTGCAGATATAACCTTCCGCACCCAGTTTCAGGGAAGGCACACCATCTCATCCCTGAAAATGTAGGATTGAGTTGAGTTTTTTGCTTTAATTCATCGTGCAGAAAAGAGAGGTTTTGAAATTTAGTCTGCCAACACAGTTGCTTTCAGAAAGATCACTTAAAATTTGTATGTATGTGCAAAATTATACCCAGTAATTGCTACCTTCATTTTGACAGCTTTATTTTCCCCACAAAAGTAAATAGCAGTAAACTACCTAGCTCAGAGATCTTAAGTATAATATTTGGAGAAAGCATTTGAGCTACTTTGTTTATGCTTATGATTTACCTTTTCAAAGCCAGCGTCCTTACATACTTTTTTCTTTTTTCATGCACTTAATGCATGCTTTCTAGATGTCATCTAGATTTTGCCAATTAAGAGCAATCAAATAGTGTCATACCCCTTTTATTAAAAACATAAATCCAAATATAAAAAAAAAATGAATGAAAGAATGCAGCAGATATTTATTAAGCAAGATGAAAGTGAAATTACAAACACAGGTCAGCTTTTAAACTCAGCCAGCATTCTGGTGAACTGGAGGTTCCTGGTCCTTCATCAGAGGCAGCCTATGCGTGGTGCACATAGGAAGGGAGCTCTCCCTGCTTGAGAAATCAAAGCTCCATTGGAGGTATCCTACTGGAGGCATCGGAAAACAAGCTAAGGGACACCAGGGCTACACAACACAAAGAGGAAAGTTGACAACAATTCAGGGACTTGGAATAGTCAAGACAATTAGTTTAATACTTCAGGTCAAAAATGCTACTCTTTATGGGCAATTAGTTACAAAAGGGTCTATTTCTGTCTTGTTTCACAAATTCATAGGGATTAACGATAATCTAAGGAGATTAAGGCCTTAATCTTTAATCCAGGTGAGTAATTTCCTTCGCAGGAAAAGCATAAGAATTAATTCCCAAAGGATTATGCAAAATAAAAGGCAGTAAAAAACGTGGTTTGGTCTTTGGGTCCCAAGGATAGTTGAACAGTTTGTTCCCAGTTTACAGGTATTTTGACATATTGATCTTAACATATGCAAAACCAGTTAAATATTTAAAAGATCACTTGAAAAAGATACCGACAATTAAAACTGTACATCCACATGAATGTCAAGCAACTCTTAAAGGGGGCTTTTGGGGCAGCAGTGTTATGAAAACCATTTCTCACTATTTCCCCTGCATCCATTTGTTGTTCTGTTTTGTTTTGATGTTTTTAGTTTTGGCTATGCAAGTCTTTTCATGAAGCAAATGTAAGGCTCAAAGGCTAAAATAATAGTTATATTATGGGCCTCAAATAGCTATTTTTAAAAATTTTTTTCTAGGTGTATCTCAAATTTGGGAGACATGTGACTTGAACACTCTTAACCATGAAGCATTTGTAAAAATACATATCATTCACTTTTCACAGAATCATTTCCTTAAAAACGAGAGGCAATATCCAGATTTACATGCATGTCTATAATAAAGCTTTGTTTTTAAAACAACTCAAATCCACAGCAGCATTATTTGCAGCTTAATATTTTGGCCCCAAACCAAGAACTCAGGTATCACACTTAATTTTCATCTGCAATACATATATTGGCAGGACAAAATATGTATGTAAATAACACTGGGAAATATTGTTTCCTATACAAGTGATCAAGAAAAAAATAAAGAAAAAATAAAAACCACAGCACTAAATTTGCTCTAGTAAAAATAGGGTTCATTGTGCCTGCAAGGGATTAAATTGTTAACATGTAGTTTTATTACTAGGGAACAGAAGCAAAGAAGCAAAATGTGAGCAATCCGGAAGAGGGTGTTATAGACTCATTTTAATATCTTAAATTATAATCTAAATAATCAGTCTCCATAATTTCTGTTTCTAGAACATTTTCTTCTTCATCAGCTATCATGTAGGTAAGGAAATAATATTTCACCTTTAAAAAATGGAATGACAGATTTCAGCTTAAGTGTGATGTATACTGAGTGGGTAATTACAGAAAGCAAGAGTAAGACACATCAAACTTTAAAGTGTTCACTTTTAAACATTAAAATAAGTGGCATGTAATACAGAAAAATATATAATCACCAGTTCTCAGCTTTTTATCAATCCCTTTGTTTCTCTTCTTCTAGAAGATTCTATGAGCACTACGTTGCCCGATCAAAAGTAACCTCACTACTCAAATATCATCATAGCGTCAATGTGCATTATCATGATTTCAGTAGATTCACATTCAAATCCTTTTAGTGCCAGAAATTTATCAGGCCATAAGTTATTAAACACTCAGCTTTTATGGAGCGATCTGGGCAAAATTTGTACAAGAAATTTAATCATTTTAAGTTATCTTATAATCGTGTTAATACTTTTTTAAAGTAACCCTTTGGAAAAAATTTACATGATACCCAAAGGCACTAGTTCACATAAGGGGTGAATGGCTGAAAAAAACAAACAGCAAAACCGTAATATAGGTAAAGAGCACGCACACTCACACACACACACAGAGGATATTAAAAGGGTAACTGTTAAGCTTTAAAGTTATTCTAAAAGTGGCACTTTTCACGTTGGTAGAAAATGAAAGTGCTTTAAGATGAAATTTTTATGCATTTTTTAAAGCTGATCTTCACCCCCTGAAAATAGGGGGTTATAAAGAGAACACTGATAGACTAAATCATGGTGGCAATCATAGTGAATGTTGCTTAAAATGCTTTGTGTGTGTCTTTATTTTTTCGTTTTTTAATGTTGCTAGACTTGCTTTATCTATATGTGTATCATTCGTGAGATTTGCTCTTCAATTTTTTACTAGAAAGTTACAGCTCATTTAAAATAGCTGGTAGATACAGAAAGCATAAATATACAGTAAGTTTAAACACTGATTGTACTAAATGCAACAATACAAAGAAGCAAACAGAACACAAATGGTAACACAATAAAACTGTATTACATTTGTGCTTCAAATATTACAATACATTATATACAATAGTCCAAAATAAACATCTCATGCCAAGTGACACAAAAAGGAATAGCAAGCAAAAAAACCAGCAATATGTACATTATGTTTTTTCTTTAATAATAAACATTCAACTCTGAACTGGGGCAATATCACTACATACAGATGCAGTTCCCCTTTTATTTCATATATCCATCCTGCTTTCCTATATCTACGCTATTCAGTAGGTTCCCGTGTCAATTCTTATATACATGTGGAGCAAAAAAGATAAAAGAATGTAGTGCTTTGTGTTCTTAATAGGGTGATGTTGATAGATCAGCGAACCTGGGGTGCATAACCTTCTTTCATTAAACCTTCCTCGTAGTCCGTCTGGCAAAGGATCATGTTATTCTTGAGGAAAAATTTGTCTCCGACACAAAATCTGAAAATATTAAAAAAAAAATCAAATGTGTTAAGACCATTTCACTCGGATCTATAGATCTGAAGATTTCTTTTCCTAATAATAATTTCACATGGTAATTTCCTGAAATAGAAAGCTTGGCTTCGAAAGTTCCCTTTGTTGTCAACAACTAAAGCATTGTACACGAACTTTGAAACCCAGCTTTATATATAAAAATCATAGGAACATTGAGGAAAATATATAGGACAGCAAAGGTGATTTTTATTTTTATTTTACCACATTACAAAGAAAATGGAACTGATCTATAATATGGAACTGATCATTAAAACAAGAAGGAATGATAATATTTCACTGTTAGTGATTATGGAAGATTTCATGATTGGCCACTTATCCACTTTACAAAAAAAATAAGTAAAGGCATTGAAATGAATCAAACAATTAGAAAATAGCCCATTTTAAAGCTTTTCATTTAAAACTTCCTTTTACTCTTTGTTATAAAAATGTGATTAAATTCTAGTAATTTGGAAGTGGTCATTCTGAAGTGAAAGTTGTTTTAGCACCAGACTCGGATGTTGGGCCATATTCCTTTGTTTGTAGCAAGTTTATCAACTATAAAATAGTAAATGTAATTTCTTGGAGCATTTTCAATTAAACCAAAGGGCATAACCTAAACAAACTTCTTAATATTGATGTGATACATAAACTAGTGCCCAGGAGCTAATTATTATTTTATTCAATAAAACAAAATAAGTGCTCTTTTTGTGTAATTTCCCCATGGTGACACTTTGGATACAATTAAGGTCAGAAATAAATGCTTGTGCAGTTTCTGGTACATTTAACAATAAAGTAACTCTGGGGAGATCTGTATATATTTTTAATTGTAACAATTTAACCTTCAAACAGCAGTGTCTGGTAGAGTTGACCCAGTAAAACTACTTGTAATTATACAAGTTGACCTCACTGACCTTTGATAGTGGTCTCTCTTTATCAGATAGTCTATTTCGAATGATGTTCAAGCAGAAATCTTAGTGGATAGATTAAACTGTGTACTGAAAGGCACCCTTTAATGTCTTGTGAAGTTGAGAGTTTAAATGAGGAGCAGTTGGACTGATTTACATTTGCAAAGATTGGAATGCTAGACAAACAGTGAACCTATTTATTTTCCAACTGGGTAGCTTTGGAAATTTATCCTTATTCTAGCTTAAGTAGATAGAGGGGAAAATGGTGTAATAAAAAAAGTAGATTGAAAAGAATTAGCTTTCCTTTTAAAGAAGATTGGTCTGTTTATTTGTGGAATTTACTTTTTTTTCCCCAGGATTACTGCCTGCTGATGATGTTGATTGAAAATACGGAGCATGTGCTGATCTTGAAATCCTGGAGTTGTGTGTGGTCAAGACTATTGGATGCAACGAACATTCAAGTTTGGATTTTAAGCACATCTTCTTTTTATTACATACTGTAAACTTTAAATATGGTGTTTAAAAGTGGTGTTGGAATAGACCAGTTTTTGCAGATTATCTTGAGTACTAAGACATGTCAAAGAAAAGGACAGGCCTAACAGCCAATTTAAATATTTAGCTTTTGCCTGGCCATAGTGGCTCAGTGGTTGAGCATCAACCTATGACCCAGGAGGTCACGGTTCAGTTTCTGGCTAGGGCACATGCCTGGGTTTTGGGCTCGATCTCCAGTGTGGAACGTACAGGACACAGCCAATCATTGATTCTCTCTCATCATTGATGTCTCTATCTCTCTCTCTCCCTCTCTCTGCCTCACTGAAATTGATAAAAATGTATTTTAAAAAATACTTAACTTTAGTGAGATTATATAAAATAGCATGAATAATATATGTGATTACTGTTCAAAATTTTTAAATTTATGTTAATATTGAAATTTATTTGAACTAAGAAGCCTATAGTAAAATATCAAAAGTAAATAAATTCAGTAAAACACTCATGCTCCAGCTGATATTATTACTGAGGTTTTTTTTCCTAAAAAACAACTAAATTGGAAATACTTTTTCAACTCCATATTGTCTGAAACTTTGCTTTAATTTTTCAATATAATTTTTAACGATCACCTTAATTCTATTCACTATTAAGTAAAAACGTGGTTTTTTTTGTCATGTCCTATCATGTCATTTTTTTTTACCTTCAGAGGCCTGGAAATTTAAATAATTTTTATTTGTAGGTTCATAAACTCAGGTTAATCAGAGTGAGAGAAAAAGATATAAAGTACATTTCATACTTTTCCTGAGTTAGTTCTCTGAGGGTCAGATAAAACAGCTACATCACTGGATTGTAGGGATGTTATAAGAAATATATGAAAGGTAGAGAAGCGTATTGTAAGGAATAGGGTTCAAATCTCAACTTTCCACTTAAGATATTAAGATGAAACTTCAGCTTTTCTTATCTCTAATATCAGTCACTTTTGCAAGTTTATGATAAAGAGTAGAAATGAAATATGTAAAGCTTTACCTCAATGGCTTAAATGTCGGTCATTATAATAGCCACTTCTCATAAAGTATTTACCAGGTGCTAACACGAAGCATGTATACATGTGATTACATTATTCCTTTCATCCAACCTAGATTACAGATATTATCATTGACTTTTTAAAGATGAAAAACCGGAGGCTTCTTCCCAGAATTTAAATACCTGCCCAAGGTTTCATAGGTAGGATGCATGTGGTACATGAAGGAAAGGAACCAGGTTTCTTCGGATTCAAGACCCATGCTCTTACCTGGAGGCAGTAAAGCACGAGGCTACAAAGTTATCTAGAATTGTTTTTTGGTGTTATAATTATTCATTTTCATAATTTTTTAAAAAAGGCCTGCCTACCATTCGATGAGATGGTAGTATACATGGAATTCATCTGAAATATTCCTACCTGAATATTTAGTTACTAGTGTATTGTCAACTGGATAAAGTACATTTTATGTGCATTTCCATTTATACTTAAAGGTCAGAATGAAATAGAGCATGGGTGAGGAATGTCACAATTATACATCTAACTCAAACAAAACAGCCTGGGAAGCTATGGTTAAAGGCAAATTATGGTTGGGATGCAATTAAAATCGGTACCCTCCTTTAAAATGTTTCAAATATAAGCATGAAGAAATTAAAGAAACAGCAATGCAGATATTAGACACCTAACAAAATGATCTAGAACTGTGATTTTGTATGGCAGGCTAATTTCCAATGCTATATAACCAGCTTCTTAAGAGACTTAGCACTTAAAGAAAAAAAAATATTTTAAAAGCAGCAATGGCCAGAGAACACTGTTAGTATATTAATAGGTAGGGCTAAAATTTCTGAAAGCAAACTGAAAGTAATCATCATTACTTGTGATATAGTCGGTTCAATTAATTTCCCCTTCATTTAGAAAAATATGTCAAGATGCCTAAAGAGATTTTTTAAACCATCTAATCGTGATGTTTTGGAATTAATAACAGATTTAATTTCCAGATATTTTGAAGTGATTCTAGTTGAAATCATGTGGCCTTATACAGTTGAAAAAGTACAGGAAATAAGTGTGATTAATAAATCATCTGTATAAAATATGGGCTTAGAGTAGTTTTGAGCAGGTTATCAAAAGCCTCTGCTAAGAAGCCTCCATATGTAACATACTTTCTAAGAAATGAAAATGTTAACTTAGTCACCTTATTTCCCTGAGATTAGTAATGGTCAATTATAATTTATTTCCATTTCACAACACTTTAAAAAGAGGTGGGTTCAATACCTATATCCAATGTCTTTACTTTCTCATGGACCATCCTCAGTTATTAGATACTTACCTTGTTTGCAGTGAGAGGTACAGGTATATACTCACTGTCCCATCACTTCAGAATTGTGCACAAATTTACTGCCTTTTCCCAATGACAGCCCAGTTGTCATTACACACTTCATTCGTAACAATCTTTTCTGCACCAAGTTACACTACATGCACCCTGAGTTCTGCTAGAAATTGTCCAAAGTCCACCTTACTATAACACAACTGTATCTAATCACATTTATATCCACATAGCCAGAAAATAAAATCCCCTTCTTGAAACAACCTTCATACGGGTTCTGAGTCCACAGACTAAAACCAGACTGCCAAGGTTCAAATCTTGAGTCTACCATTTTCTAATTGTTTAACCTTGAATTAGTTACTTAAGTTGCTTGTACTTCAGTTTCCTCATCTGTAAAATGAGATCAATAATGATACCTACTTAGGGGTTATTTTGAGTTTTAAATGAGTTAGTAC
Organism: Myotis brandtii; assembly: GCF_000412655.1. Classification (NCBI taxonomy): domain Eukaryota; kingdom Metazoa; phylum Chordata; class Mammalia; order Chiroptera; family Vespertilionidae; genus Myotis; species Myotis brandtii. The sequence continues at coordinate 2,759,769 of NW_005358943.1, read as the reverse complement.
ATGTAAAACAGACTCCATAGATGGAGGGCAGGTTGACAGCAGTTGGGAGGGATGGGGCTGGGTAGGGGTGTATGGAGGGACTGAGCAAAAAAAAAAAAAGAGAGAGAGAGAAAACTCATAGACACTGGACAACAGTGTGGTGATTGCCAGGGGGATGGGGAGAGGGAAGAGGTGGAGGCAGGTATAGGGGGGATAAATGTAGTGGAAGGTGACTTGACTTGGGGTGGTGAACACACAATATAGTACACAGATGATTGTGTTGTGGAATTGTGCACCTGAAACCTGTATAATTTTGTTAACTAGTGTCACCCCAATAAATTCTATAAAAGAATATAATAAAGCATCTTATTATAATGCTTGATACATTGAATCAGTCCCATTCAAAAATTATCTATTAATAGCAAAGGCAATAATAAAATGTTTGAATAATGCAATATAATGATAAAAAAAAAACAGGCTCAGCCCGTGTAATCACAGGGATAGGCATTTGAATCTTAGTTGCACTAATTTTAAACCATGTAAATACACAGAATACATTCACACCTCTGGTAAGTTACTTAACACCTCTGAAAATAAGTTCCCACATCTATAAAGTAGAAAAAAAAGTGCTTTCATTATTATTTGCCAATGATCATCTTTTCATCTTTGCTTAGAATGTTACCTAGCCAGGGATAGTTCTTCCTTTTTACCATGGAACTTAAATGTTAAACATTCTTCAGTTTCCACTCCTTCCATCAATGTTCCCTGATCAGGGAGCATTGTACTTTCCCAGAGCACTCATTTATTAGTGTATAATTCATTTACTTTGGCATTTCAAATTTCCTTGTAAGTGTGTAATAGGTTCCCCAACCTGGACAGTAGTGCTGAGGTAAAGTGACCATGAGTTTTATTTCTTTTGATCCCTGTGAAATACCACCATAAATTGTACTATCGCTTGGGGTGGGTGGTCAATAAATCTTGGATAGGATGGATTGATTCCAGGATCAAATCGTTTTCAATCACAAAGGTATTTTAGATGCAGTGATTTAAGTTTGTACTCATTTCAATTTTCAATCACTGACTTTCTACTTTTACAATTTCATCTCCTGCTCCTCGCTCCATTCCTCACTACCATCCCTACCACATTCCTGGTCTCATCTCTGAGCACACTGAGCTACTTTCATTTCCCAAACATATTAGATGCTCTCACAGCGCCATGCCTTTCATGCTGCTCCATCTGTTTGGGAATCCATTTCCTCACTACTTCCTGGCTTCCTCATCTCCCCCACCCCTGACCAGACACACTTCCTATATCCCAACTAGTCTTAGGGAGGTCTTTCATGAAACCCGGCACATCAGCTTGTGATGTTTCCCTAAGACTCCCAGCATGGTCCTCTCTTCCATTGGGATGGATCTGTGTCCCATCAATTACACTCTCCCGTGAGTCTCTGATGGCCCCTCTCGCCCCTAGCTCTGAATACCTTCGAGAGAGAAACTAAATTGTACTCCCCTCTGTTCTTACAGAGCCAAGCACAAAGCTTTTATCCTTTAATAAAAGAAAATGAAATGTTACACAAGTCTACATATTTGAGTCCATTCCATTACAAACAAGCATGTCATTTCCTTTTCTTATAAAACCATCATTTAGTTTTACAGTATTTTCTAAAGGGGAGGGAGGATTATTCACCTTTAAGAGATTAACTATTACACAGAATTTTCCAGTTCTAAACAAGACTCAAGTTATTATACAAGATACCCCAAATAACCTTCCTCTGATTTCCTTTCAAAATAGAGAAGCTTTTAGATTTTTAAGTCAGAACTCTATGTTTTTAGCCAGAGCCTTCTAAAAAGGGCAGAGAAGGTATACACTGTACAAGGGAAACCAATTCTGAAAGGTTATTATTGCTAATAGTTTTTAAACATTCAGAAATATTATGCTATTAACATTTTGATTTAAGAGTTAAGATGGAATGACTGCTAAATAAAATTCATAAACATGTCTGATACGATGTCAGTTGTCAATAAGTTTTGCTTAAGGGAAAGTGCCTATAAATTACCTTTATGCCTTAGGTTTCACTTGAAAAGGTACAATACTATGACAAAGATTCGGCTACTGAGAGTATAGGCCCACGCGGCATATGGCTTTATTAAAGAGGATTTCCTAAGGAAATGTCAAAGTAAAAGCAGAGTCTCCTGTGTTGAAAGCCTTCTGTATTGAGAGTAACAAAATTTGTCTGCTTTGCTTGGCTGATGAAGATGAGCTGACTTCCTGCATTAAAGAAGTTTGTCTTGTTGGGGCTGAAGTGACAAGACAGTAACTAAGTGCTAATTGTGCAGAACCAGAACTATGCAGTCCCATTGTGGCATGTAATAAATGAAGCGAACACAGAAATATATTAGGTGCTGTAATAATGATATTAGAATAGTATTTTGCAGCAATAAGAATGTGAACAGTGTTAGAGTCAAAATTTAGGAGTGTTTGTCCTACTTGACTGAGTTTTACTGAGGAGACAGACTTAATTGTGAGTGCAACTGTGTATTTCCATGGTGAAATAAAATAAAATACCATTTGTAAATAGCATTAACAACCTACAATTATTTGCATCATAATAGAATTTAGCCTGGGTTTAGCGCTTGAATGATGTTTTAATTTTCTGTGTAGAACATGAATAAAACAGGTGAGCCTGCCCTAATAGAAAAATGGACAAAGGGCATAAACAGGCAGTTCCCTAAAAGAAGAAATAGCAAAGTGGCAGTAGGAAGCAAATGAATGCTAATTAAAATTATAATGAGATGCCATCTTTCTATAATCTGATGATTTATTATATGAAGCTATATCCATAAAACTGAACACAAGAAAATTTAAAATACCTTAAAAGAAACTTTAAAATTTTTAAAAATATGATGTTATTGGTTTTTAGAGAGAGAGGAAGAGAAAATGGCCCTACTGGCGATGGAGCCCACAACCCTGGCATGTGCCCTGACCAGGAATCAAACCTGTGACCTTTTGGTGCATGGGATTTCACTCAGCCAAGTGAGCCACAGCAGCCAGGGCTTAAAAAAAATTTAAAGACAGGTACAAAGGCACACCATAATACATAAAAAGGCCAAATATTAAATATTAGGATTATTTGCTGTTACTTTTCTTTAATCTGCTCAAATGTGCCTATAATATAAAGTATATGCTATATATCACTTGTCATATATGTACAAAAATTATACAGCTGGCTACACACCAAAATATTAAAATATTTTCCCTTAAAATAGTGAGAGAATAGTGAGCTATGAGATGATGTTATTCTTTATCCCTTTGTATTCTCTAAGTTTTCTACTATGAATAGATAACCATTTATAAGTAGAAAAGCAGTAAATGTTATTATTTCATGACAATAACTGTATTATTAGTGGGTTGTATTAGTGGATCAATGTAACAAGTGAACAGAAGTATTTTAAATTTACTACTAATACATGTATATGTACATGTATGCACACATGTACACATGCATATAAATGTGTCTACCTTTTTTGAAAAAAATATATTTTATTGATTTTTTACAGAGAGGAAGGGAGAGAGATAGAGAGTTAGAAACATCGATGAGAGAGAAACATCGATCAGCTGCCTCCTGCACATCTTCCACTGGGGATGTGCCCGCAACCAAGGTACATGCCCTTGACTGGAATCGAACCTGGGACCTTTCAGTCTGCAGGCCGACGCTCTATCCACTGAGCCAAACCGGTTTTGGCAATGTGTCTACCTTTTTACTGTCTGTATTGGTGTGTGGATATTTGTGTTTCTTTATTCATATCCTTACATACAATAAACAACATGTGCATTTGACAATTTATCTTTGGTTAAATGTCACTGTAGACTGAATTAAACTATGTTGATTCCAGGCATTTGTTGGGAAGACTCAAGATGTTGTGAGATGACTTCTTCAATTATTTCCTGGGCAAATTATATATGGCAAGGTATGTATACTAAGTCACATTCTGAATATCTTTTTAGCAAGAGATATTACTGACCTATACATCTTTTTAAAATGTATTTTATTGATTTCACAGAGGAAGGAAGAGGGAGGGAGAGAAACATCAATGATGAGAGAGAATTATTGGTTGGCTGCCTCCTGTATGCCCCACACTAGCGATGGAGCCCCTAACACAGGCCTGTGCCCTGAGCAGGAATCGAATCGTGACCTCCTAGTTCATAGGTCGACACTCAACCACTAAGCCATGCCAGCTGGGCTTGAGCTATATATCTTGTGTAAAAACCAAGTTAGTGCAATATTATTTGGTAAAAATAAGTTATAAATATCAAGGTAAAAGAACTAGTTTTTGAGAACCTATTGTTTACTTTCCCAATTTCTAATTTTTAATTCCAATTTCTAAGAACCTATTCCCAGTATTTATATAAGTTATTTGATTTGATTTTCAAAATCTGTAAGACAAGCATTACTGTCTTTATTTTAAGGGTGTGAAAACAAAATCAGAGAGGTTAAGTAGTATTCCCAAGGTCACAAGCTGATTCATGGTGGGGCTGGAATTTGAATCCAGTTCTCACTGTAACATCATATTCTTTCTACTGCTCTATAGGGCCTCATAAGAAGGTGCTGCATCGAACAGTAAAACAGAAAATGGCAATAACTGAAAACTGGCCACAACTAATATTTTCTGATTATATACTATGTCCAGGTGTTTTCACACTTGCACGGGATTTATTTCCATTAAAACCATCAAGTGTACTAATTTTTGAAATACATTGTTAATGATGTGTGCATTTTAATATTCTAATATCCTCTGCATTTGTCACATAAAATAGGTACCAGTAGTATATAGTTCCCAGTGGAAATAAAAGTTATAACTTTCAATAAAGAAAAACGGGATGAAGTCATAAGCCTTTCAGATGAAAGAATTCTCTGCAATTGACTAATCCAGCTCTCTGTGTTATTAATGAGAAAACTGAGGTCCTGAGAGCTAATATTGGTTTATGGTCAGACATATTATTAGGGGCAAAGTCCAGACCAGAATTTAGGTTTTTAGATATACTGTGCAACACTCTGTTCTTCAATGCTGCCTCTCCAATGCTGATTATTGTTTAATTATTAGCTATCTCTGGCCTTGTTCACAAAGAGACTTGAAGCAACTTAAAAAGTACATATAAAACAAGGTTAAAATTCAAGATAAGAAATTAAGCCCGGCTGGTGTGTCTCAGCGGTGTGGTTGAGCGTCGACCTATGAACCAGGAGGTCACAGTTCAATTCCTGATTAGGGCACATGCCTAGATTGCAGGCTAGATCCCCAGTGTGGGGTCTGTAGGAGACAGCCGATCAATGATTCTCTCTCATCATTGATGTTTCTCTCTCTTCTTTTCTCTCTGAAATCAATAAAAATATTAAAAAACAGAAATCAAGAGGTAAGGCAACTATAAATATGAACAACAAGAAAATACTACCTGCCACAAATCCCTATTTGCCTCAGTGCAAATGTGTTTGCTCACAGTAGTATGAAAAAGTAAAGATAGTTTAAACGTACTTTTTATTTTTTATTG
>NW_005358943.1:2736745-2749245 GCF_000412655.1 Myotis brandtii | reverse complement strand
TGGTGAAGTTTTATTGAATATGTTATGTGGAAAGGAATAGAACATTTTCACAGACTGAGAAGGGCAATTGCTTTCCTGTCTATTACAAGTATACTTCTCATCTCCTTTCCTATTTCACTTTTTAAACTAAGGAATGCAGTGATAGAAAATAAAAACACTTTAAACATTCAATACTTTTGTTTTAAATGTAAAAAGCTCAATTGTTATAAGGCTGAGGAGAGATAAACCTATTGTTCCCTCTCTGTTGGGTCTTAGCATGTGCTCCAACGTCAAGGAGATGAAGATATTGTGGGAGTTAAAAGAAGAAAGGAAACACTGAACATAAAAAATAGATAAAAATGTTTAACATTTTAAAATGCTACACAGTGACTTAGCACTTATTTTTAGTATACATTTGTGCACAATGATGATTCTGAATGTTTCTAAAGTTAAGCTTAAACCAATTAAAAAAGTTGACCATGTTTTAAAGAAACTAAGTACATCTGTTTAAAGAAAACTTAGATATTATTTCTTTCATAATTAAGTACTTTTATTCTAAAATTAACTCTAATTTAGTTCATTACATTCAGCCTTTATATATTTTATATTAACATATAAATCATACTAAAACAGAAACATAAGCCATTTGCTAAAAGTAAAGTTTAGCATGCACATGTATAATATATATTTGTATTTCCTCTATATACATGGTTGTGTATTCTCTTTCTCTCTAAGATATAAGGTTATATATATATATAGTAGAAGATATATATTAGAAGTCTAGACAGCCTGGATGGGTGACTCTGGCCAGGATGACTGAAGCTTCATGTTTGCTGCAGTATTTTAAGTGTCCTCGGAATGTGTCCCTCTTCTACGTTCAGGCAAAACTCTACTCTTGAATCGGACAGAATAGTCCTCGGCAGCACGAGGCTGGGTGGTCAAACCCAAACTAGAGGGCTAATTCTTAAGTATTTATCTGCCAACCATCAGTGGAACTTCTTGAGTATCAGCTCATGATCCAACCCATTTAAACAACAACCACCTGGTTGGGACAATAACATTATAGGCAAAAAGTCAACAGTGAACAGGAAGGGAGACAACTTCATTTTGTTTTCTGGAATTCTTGAGGTCTATACTTATTATTGCTAGTGCATTGGGAACAATAGAAAAATTAAAAGGAATGCTAAAGGTGAAGAAAGGTTTTTGTCACCTGTCTCTCTGGGTCTTGCATTTCAGGCGAAGAAAAGACTAGGGCGACATTCTAAAAAGACTTCATGCCCCATTAAAACTATACTTGACTTACAGGACCTATCATTCCAGACGAACTAGGTCAAGTTCCATGAATGCTTGGTTAGGAGTTCCTGCCCTAAACAATCACAGTCTACTCCAACTTGGGGACTATGATTCAAAATAGGTTGTTTTAGACTTGAGATAGTCCAGGGAAACAAAACAGCAATGCCCTCCATACGGTGAGTTACAGACCTTACGTTTCACCACAGAGCTGGTTCCTCCCCGACCTGCACTCACCTCATAAGCCAAGCTTACTACCCTTTCGCTCACTGCCTGTGGCTGTGCCGACCAATATGGTAACCACTAACCACAGGTGGCTACAGATCACTTGGCATGTGGCCAGTCGGTATCAACATATGCTCTAAGTGTGACATATACATCCAGTTTCAAAGCTTAGCACAGAAAAGTAAAATATTTCATGAATAATTTTAAAATATCAATTATATATTGAAATGATAATCTCTTGAATCTATTTGACTAAAGAAAATATGTTTTTAAAATTCCACCTTTAAAAAAACCCCTTCCTTTTAATATAGGGGCTGCTGGAAAAATTAAAATTAATATGTGAAGCACATTATATTTCTATTGGGCAGTGCTGGCCTAAAGCCTCAAGTTTCCTTGTAGCCCTAGATATACAAGGCTTATAACAGTTAAACAAATGGAGATATAGAATTTTCTAATTGATATTCATGCTAGAAATCTCTTTTCCAGTGTTCTATGCCTAGAGATAGAAAAAAAAGCAAAGGCCAGAGATATTTTACTCTAACTTAAAAGTCTGTGTGCTAATGATGTGAATCAACTATAGTGCACCCGTAATCTGAAATGGATGACAATGTCCAACCTATTTTCCAGTTGTAGGCTTACTCAGTGTTAACCCCTTTCTAAACTCACCATTTTCTGATCTTTGGAGGCTGTAGCAGAATAATAGATAAAGAAAAATAAGCTGACCTTTAGGCTGTCTGACCCCTGTCCTAGCTCTTTCATGAAGAGCAGGAAATACACCAGGTCTACATACAGAAGCTTAGGCCATCACTTAGTATTGGAGCGAGTATGAGGAACTAACCCTCTTATCCACATCTGGTCCTTTCCTCACTAGTTCAGTTCTCAGGATAGCCTGTCAACATGGGGCAAGGAGGGGCTGCCCTGGACAGAAGTCTCTGGGTTAATGACCTGACAGAGGGAAGTTTACTTAGAAGCATCATCTCTCTCTCCATGCCTGACTCAGATAAAAGTTGCAAACAGTGTTTAAATATTATACTTTCATTTTCAACAAATAACTATCAATTTTTCCTCAGACCCATTTTTCCAAAGCCTTATGAGCAGGTGTTACTGCTATTTATGATTAGCACTGCAACCTAGCGGGAGAAGCAATTTGGGAAAAAGTAAAATTGAATGTTTTTCCTTCAACATTTGATGAGGATAATACTTCTGAACAAATATGGCAATTGTACCAACATTTCATAGAATCATAAAATCTTGGAACTGAACAGAATTTTTTTGTAGCTTGAATAAAAGAAATGTGTCGAGCTTGTTACATTATTTAAAAAAACCAGACTTTTCAAATTTTTACATACAGTTATGGAAAGGTCTAGAGCAGTGGTCGGCAAACCACGGCTCGTGAGCCACATGCGGCTCTTTGGCCCCGTGGCATGGGTCACAAAGTATCAATCGCACTGAATGTGTGCGCCTGCACGTGGTATTTTGTGGAAGAGCCACACTCAAGGGGCCAGTTTGCCGACCACTGGTCTAGAGTAATAAGAGGTAGAAAAAAAGAAAGTAAAACAAAGGAACTAAAATAGAAATAGATTTTTTTAAAAAAATAATATAAGTGAATATTTCATCTAGTCACTATGGCATCTCTTCTAATTTTAAGATATTAATGAAGGGGAGGACAAATCAGTCACAGTTAGGTGAGCATAAAAATCTATTTTTAAAAAAATATTTTTATTGATTTCAGAGAGGAAGGGAGAGGGTGAGAGAGACAGAAACATCAATGATCAGAAAGAATCATTGATTGACTGCCCCCTGCATGCCCCCTACTGGGGATTGAACCTGCAACCCAGGCATATGTCCTTGAAGGGAATTGAACCCGGGACCCTTCAGTTCTGAAGACTGACGCTCTATCCACTGAGCAAAACCAGCTAGGGCAAAATCTGACTATTTTTATAGATATTGTGGCAATTTCGTTAAAATATAACTCTTCCTTGATATAAGCGAGGTAGTTGTTGGTAGATCAAAATAAATTAGGCACTGGTTTTAACTAAGTACAATAAGTGCTAATAGGAATATGATACATCTAATTTTATAATAAAAACTTTAAAAATTCTTTTAAAGTGAGAATCTATTCTATCATGAATTTCAAAAAGCTTTATCTACTTAAAATTGTACAGGTCTTTCAAGGTGAAACTTTTTAAGTAAGCAATATTTTCCTAAAAATCACATTGAAGTCTTTTGATATCTTTACAGATTCTTAGAGGCCTATAATTACCTTCCCTTTTATCTTTCTTTTTCACACATTTCTTTGCATACACTAGACGTAAAGTTGAACAAGAAAGTGGAGAGGTATGTATCTTATTTGACAATATTATTTTTTACCCATCTCATAACTAATGAACTTGAAGTACTGAGATGCTTCAAGAAGAAAAATAGAAAAGAAAAAAAATAACTTTTACAGGAAGGTGATAAAGGTCATGTTGTAAACAGTTGTTTGTGAATTAGTCATGGGAAATATCTTTTCTTTGATCTTTTTCTATTAAGCCACCTGTTTTCACATGTCAATTTCACTATTTCCTAGTGCCACTCATTCATTCATCAGGCACTAACCAAGACTCACTAGAGCTCCAATGGCAACACTGACTAGATGATGACAGTGTGATCGGAACTGCAATGCAAAACTTTCTCTGATATAAAATGTATCTTTCATATCCAGAAATTATGAGTTAGTGACAGTAATTATGTGATTATTTATACAAAGTAAACAAATAATTTACCTAGAATAGATAAGGCATTTACTTTCCCTAGATACTAGTCAGTAAAAGTTCAAACAAACACTCCTCCTGGGATTAATTAGTGTGTCTTACTTCAAAGCAAAAGAACTTTGTAGGAGAATAGTGACAAACTATATAGGGATCTATTATCTACAATTTAGGTTCAAATTTTATTTAAATCTTTTACCTTCCTTCTCTGAAGAAACAGCCTAATTGCAATAAGTTATTTTTAGGATTGGGGATATCATATCATTTATTTTATAAGTTAAATTTATCAAAGAAAAAAGAGGTATAAAAGAGGTATAAAATGTTATCCTTGTTTTTAACCAAGGATATTATGTTATGGGGGTGCCCAAGTGTTCCCTGGTTCCAAATTCCATTAACATAATCATCAAAGATTCCTGGAATATGTCTAATTTTTTCTCTTTCTTAAAAGTATTTTCTACAAAGCAAATTATACATTGGACATCTTTTACTTCTTTGGGATTTTAATGGACAATTATTATTAAATCCTTATAAGAAAGTATTTTCAAAACTACCATTTTAAAATATCATATGTGGGTGAACTATCTGTTATAAGGGTACTCATATATCAGTTTTCCCCAGGAAAATCCTGTACCTATTCCTGTGGCCCCATCTGATGATTAGAAGTGCTTTCTTTATTAAGTGTCCTGGGTTAGATAGAAAATTATATGGCAACTCTAGTAATAGCCAAAGATCAATTAGAATTCAGAGATTTCAAAGTTTCTGTTCTTTAATCCTTTTTTGACCCAAATAGGTAGACTGAACTAAATACCCTGTAAGGGCTTTTGCATAATTTTAAAATTCTGTGATTCTTCATTCTAGTTGAAGTGTAACTGGATGACTCAGGTAAAAGCTAATTTAGATCATCTGACTTTTAGTTGTCAGACTGAATTTATAACATTCTCTCAAAACCGCGTTAAAAGGGAAGTATAGACCTTTTATTCAACATGGGTTGTTAGCATTTATATATATTCAATATATATATATATATGTACACACTGAATTTTTAATTTAAAAAATCCTTTAAAGGATTTTTTAATTGACTTAAAGTAGGATTTAAAATAATTACCAAAAGAAAGCCAGGAAAATAATTATTTATAGGATTTTATTCATTTTTGGAATAAAGAAAAAACAAAAGAAGACTCAAAAGGACAAAACAGTTTTGTGGAAGAAAGCGGTATAATTCCTTAGTATTAATTTGTCCAAGTTTAATGCTTTCCATAATAAATTAGTATAACACTCAACAAAGTATTATGGAGGAGAAACATTAAGGTCAAATTTTTGTGTTGTAAAAAATATACAAAAAGAGTTACAAACAAACCTATAGATTATATTTTTGTATATACACATAGAATATCATTCATAAACATACATGATGTTTCTGAATAGTGTTTAAAGCACTTTCTTTAGTAAAATGCTATTTCTGTAGCACCGAGTTTAAGTAAAGACTTAATTTTCAGAATGTGTATGGATTTTCTTTATAAAAGAGAGCTACTGAGGTATTTCCTTTGTTGTGTCACCTTAAGGACTTATTTGAAGTACTTCTTAGAAATTTCTATGCCACAGTGTCCAGAATTTTAACTATTCTTTAACACTTTGAAAACTGAATGCCAAACCCTTTTAATAAGAAGAGAATGTATTGAGGTGTGTAACATCAATATGTAGCTAACTTCCAATTTATAAATACACTGAATTCGGTTATCTCTAGAACAATATATATGTTATTAACCATATAAAGCTCTGCTCAGTGTCAATAAAATAAATATTTTTCAAAAGAAATATAGGTAAACAACTTTGGGAAAACCTGTCTTGGAATATATGCTGAAATAATTTACTCTAAAAATATTACATTAAGGCAGAATCCTCTAAAATATTTGATACTCTTTCATTCATCTAATTTTCTAACAGTGAGATAATGCCATGTGGATACGAAAATAAGTTATCAAAAACAGGAAATTACAAATATAAACCTATAATTATTGCAGGTAGAGATATTTTCTAGGTAATTAGTACAATTCTCAAAATACTTTTCTATTTATTTTCCTATCCAGATACATTTCATAAAGAACTTATGCTTAAATCCCTTGACATTTTAATTTCTTTATTAAAATTGGGAATAAGCCATTTAGTCAAATCATAGATAAGCAAAAACCCATATTAATTAAAGCTATTTCAATTTCTGTTCACAAATGCCCATCACACAAACCTCATATGAACATATATTACTCACATCAATATTAATTGGGGTTTAGAGGGAAAAAATAGAATAAAGCACAAACAATTAACGATTAGTCAACAAAGTCAGACATAGTAGAAATAAAGATTTGGAGAGCAGACATTTTGAATATAGATAAATGAGATCTAGGGATCATTTGAAATCTGGTATTTCCTGTTAACCAGGGGCCCTGGAAAGACAACTTAAAAGATATTTGAGCATCAGCGTGCACGTCTCCCTATGTGCTTGTGTGTCCACATGTATAAATACAGTACTAACCTACTAGTTATCTCTTTTTACTCTCAGCCTGTCAAAAAAACCTGTCAGCTGCAAAGGCGATAAGGGGGGCAGTTTAAAAAAGATCCTGGAGCCTTAAGCTCCTTAATGTGCCAAGAATCAATCCCATGAAAGCAAACAACTTGAAACAGGGTTATATGTATTTCGGAAAGCTCTCCGGCTCCTTCCCTCTCTGCTGCAGCCAAGCTGGCTGTTCAAGTTTTCTCACCCTAATGACCCCTGAAGCAGCCCTGAGGGATTGCAAAACAAGGCCGTTACACAAGGCAGCTTGCTAATTGAGAAGTTGATCGGGGGTAGAGAAATCCTGCTTGCCCATGTTAAGTGTCGAAATCAAGCATGACTAGATTGACGTCGCCAAATCACCGTCTGGAGGCCCCTCCACGCCAGGAGCAGCAGGGCTTTTCACACCTGATAGGCCCTCACTCTATCTCCATCAAGTCACATTAGGAAAGGAATGTATTCCGAACCGGAGCCCCTGTCCCAGGGAGGCATTCCTCCACCGCCTAATTGCTACTGCTCGGCTTCCCGGGCACACACGTGGCCACGCGGTGGACCTGTGCTCACCTGTCCCCTTTGGAAAACCAGCCACCCCGCAACCCTACTCTGCAGAAGCACCGCACCCAACCCCAGACTCTGTTAGAGGAAGTCAGTGGGGTGAGCCCTTGTGTATTACCTATCTCCGTGACGCTGATTTAAATTACAGAACCCTTGCAACAGTTTGCAAACAGTGGCTCTTTAAAGCTTTGTTCCTTGCTTTTTCTTTCTTTCTTTCTTTCTTTCTTTCTTTTTTTTTTTAGGAAGTTGCAGATTCAGGATCAATGAAAACGCCTGAAAACAGATAGTGATGTAGACACCCCCTGCTGTGTGGAAGAGAGGAGAGACCTGCTTTTGAACTCTGAGGCCCCATCACGGATTTGCTGCTCTCCAACCTAAACTCTCCTGTGACAGATGGCGTAAGAGATATTTCCGACAGCCCGGACTGGCAGGCTGGTCTTACTGAGTGTTTTTTTTTCCTACATTCTATTTCTGACGGGTTCAAAGCACTTCACCAACTATGTGTTTTTTGGGGGGACAGGGAGGGGAGGTAAGTAGGAAGTCCCTTCTTATTCCTACCACTTTTTAGTTCTAAATCTCAGTTTTCTTAATGAGATCATGGAATTAATTCCTATCTGTCCTCTATGAACTTCAGGGCACATAGGGAAATAAATAGCTTGTTTCCAACTGCAAAGATTTATTTATGTGTTTACTGGCCATTAGGAAAAAAATTTACAGAAATTTATAATAGAAAAATTAGCTTTGTCATACTAATTTGGAGGTGATAGGTGGCAGCCATTGTATTGGTGGGGAAACTGAGGCATAGAGGTAGCAGTAACTCACCTCATATCTAATAGCCAATTAGTAGCACTGATGGAAACCTAGCCATCTATTTTTTCTGATACCCAGACTGGTACTCACTCACTCCATATAACTCCTCTCTATCATCTAACCCAAGTATGATAGATAAGATAGTATGATAAACGGGTAACGAAGAGAAAGAAACAAAAAAACATACAAGGGAAAGAGGTATTTTCTAACCTAACAAAAGATGACAGGGCAATCCATACTACTCTAACCCAACACTGGCTTCCAGGTTATAATCTAAACCCAACATTATAATGTCTGTCACATTTTCATTAAAAGCTCAGTATTCTCTTTTGGAGCTCAACACTGAGAAACAAACTCACAAGAGGAAAAAGAAAAACTAAAACAGAAGCTTTACTTATATTAGACAACATACGCATAAAATCAATTTCCACATACGGTGATACTGTCTACAAAGCATTTTTAATGGAAAAAAAGCAACTAAAAGTCTAAGTCCTCACTGATAATTATACCTGAGCAAGTTACATCGGTTAAAAGATTTTCCTGTGCTCGCATTTTAAAGAAACATCTCAAATCAATATCAATATGAAATCTGGTCAATTATGGAAGGGCTCGGCGAATGAGGGCTAATGTTTATTTAGCCCTGCCTCTGGACTTGACACTGTTTTAAGCATTTTTCACAGGCTACCTCATTAGTCCTCACGACAAGCAAATAAGGCAGGTGATCCCCCCCCATTTTATGGATGAGGAAAAGGAGGCATTCAGACTGATGTAACATGCCCAGATAGTTAATAAGAGAGCTGAACTCCACGGATTCCCCCTTTACCTCAACAGAACAGAGGCGATTCATTCCTCCCACGACTTAAGGATCTCTCTTCACTTACCTCTAGTAAGTGTTTATGATTAAGGCTAACATCTGTTTCCCTAGAACTTCCACTCACTGGGCCCTTATGGGACAGTTCTAGTTCTTCTTACACATAACATCATTCTTTTCTGCAGACTACATACCCCACTCCCACCCCTCATGGTCAATGTTAAAATGGATGTCTCCACAATCTACAAGTCCCTCAAACCAAAGGTTTCAGATTCTTCTGTGACTGGTTCTCCTCTCCTGAAACCCCCAAAGCCAAACTTGCTAGTTCTCTCTCAAATGTCATATGGCCAGATCATTTTTTTCTTCTTTTTAGGTGACCTCCCTCTAGCATGCATCATTTCTTCCTTGGACTCAGGCTATGACCTCCTGGCTTTAACATCTTTTCTACCAGCTTGTTCTGCCCTGTTCTTCGCTCTCCACTCTGCAGCCACTTACCCTTCCATAACTCAGATCCATTTGTTGCTTCTGCCTATAACCCTCTAGAGCTCCCCACTGCATGAAGGCCATGAAAGGGCCAACCTGTGTGACCTGCCTTCCTCTCTGCCTTCTCTTTCACAACTATACCTCACCCCACCATGTTCTCTCCTTCCCGAACTCACCATGCACTTTCATGCCTGCTTGCTTATCATTCCTACTAAATTTATTCTTCCTGGCTAACAAGTACTCCTTTTCTACATTCAATGTCACTGGATCTAAGAAGTCCCTCTGATTTCCCTGGTACAAAATGAATAACACCCTCCTTTGGGTATTTAAGCAATTGTTTTCATATACTACGTGAAACTGACAGCGTTTGTACCATCTTATGTCCCTCTGTTTACCTCTTTCTTGCTCAGTAGCAGGCTCCCTGATACCATGCCCTCTCCTTTACTCACTGCCTAGGGCATGTAATATTGATGTGCTTTGAAATTACTGAATTACAGATCAGGGTCATTACTGAAAATTAGTACTCTTTCCTTGCCAACTAATTAGATTTTATATAGGAATTTTACTTATACTGACTAGATTAATACTAACTAATTTTGAAATCTGTATATAATGGATATAACATCTGTAGGTGAAAGTCGAAAATAGAGATGATCAGACCACCCTCCTCATGTCCTTTCGTGAACTATATCTTATAGAAATAACCCACTAATGGCAAGGCTACCGAGTAAAGCTACACCAGGACCGTGAGAGACATCATCAACTACCGGCCGAAACTCAGAACAAATTAGATCTTTGATGACGTTCCAGATGGTGTTAGGTGGCAACACATCAGAACTGTACTTAGCAGCTGCAGAAAACTTGCTAACTGGTATCATCTCTACCCATTATATCTGGTCGTATTAGTAAGGAAAAGCACAGGTCAAAATATTACATATCTAACTTAGGCAAGCAGCTCCAAAAGTGCGCCAACATTCAGGCTGAATATTGTGCCGAATCACACCTCCTTCTTATTCCCAAGATAGTCCTGGAACCTCTTTCCAGCTTCCAGGACCCTCTCTTACTGCAGTTCTTCCATGATTCTTCGTTATTAAAAATCACATTTTCCTAATCCCCTGACAATGATTCTGTTCTTTTTATTACATAGCCTGTCACTTTATTACAGCCATTTCAGCTTGCAATATTTCATTCTACCCCATTCCCTCCTCCTGCCTTCTAGTCAGTATTTACTGAGCCCCTACTCCCGGTCAGGTTTTCTGCTAGATGCTATAAAATAAATAGGACACTTCCCTACCCTCAACAGGTTTGCAGTCTGGTACCGGAGAGATAGACAAGTAGGCATAACTACAACAACAAAACTAGATTGTTTCCCCCTAACAAACCTGTCTGCACACACTGGAAGAGGACTTTTCTTTAAAGCTCTAATTTCCTCATGTCATTCATTTGTTCAATGACTTACAATGACTCTGTCTTACCCACATAATAATATACATTATGCCCAGGATGGCTCTCTGGACCAATTCTACAGGACTGCAGTTCTCTCTTGTAATTAGGGTTCCCATATTTCAGGTTCCAAAATGTTGCATGGGACATACTTCTACTTGGAAAAAAAGTACCTATTAGTTATATGAAATTTAAATTAAACTGTGGATCCTCCCTTCACCTGGCAAGTCTATGCTTAATTTGACCAGCCCATTTGCCTCATAGCTCAATTTGAAATAGACACCAGAGCTTGTGTAGGCAGCTTCTTCCATGTCAAATGTGTTATCGCCTCATCTCTCATGCCAATCCCATCCTCTCCCAGGCAACAGAGACTGTGCTTTCCTTTGACCTCTTATAGTTTCATCAAACTTAGAAAATATTAAGTAATAACCTAAAGTGACAGTACTGTAATTTTCCCAAATTCAATTGAATATTTGGGAGATTATAAGAGGAATCTCCTTTTTTCTTCTTCTTCTTCTAAAGGACATATAAACTACTGAAGCTTGAGATATACTATTTTGACTTAGTTCAGTTGAACAATATAAATTCAAAATAACCTCCAACCTCTTCAATGTTAAATGGGCTGGGGGAAGAGGAGAGGAGTTGGGCTGAAAGGGACTGGGGGTTGGGAATAAAGTTGCGTTCTCTGGTGAAAAACCATCTCAACCTGGCCCAGGCTCAGATCTGACTCAAAATTCCAAAGCACTATAGTAATTCACTAAAAGACTATATTCAAAAATAAACCATTCATAGCTCTATACTTAATACAGTCTCATTTGAAATAAAAAGCAAAAAAAGAAGTTCTTTATTCCAACAAAATATATTGCATTGTTAAGGTCTAGTATATTACATTTATACGCACTCTTGACAGAATATATCACTGCAAATAGGTGACCTTTTCCAACCCAAACACTCTCTAGAGCCCAGTTTTTTAAAAAGGCATTGATTACAAAGGTCATAAACTTCCACAGGGATTTTTTTAAAAAGAACAAAATGTCCTTTCTAATATATATATATATACATATATATATAATCTTTACATACACATTATTAAAGTATTTAGAGGAAGCCTTATGAAATGTTTTGGCTATTTTCCAATAGGCTTAAGAAACACCAAAGAATAAATAATGGTCTAAATCTCTCTATTCATTATAAAAATATTAGCAGAAAAATAATGGGTATGATTCACAGGAGCTGTTTGGTGAGCTTCAGGACAGAATTAAAATGTAAGGTGTCTGATGCCACTGACGAGAAACAAGTTTCCTGGTAGGTACTTCATACCCTCCCAGGTGTACATTTAACTGACTGGCATTTTAGCAATGGTGTGCCAGTAGCTTGGAAAGGTAACACAGGTGTATAAGCGAATAGGGAGCTCCCTTGCTTCTTCTTGGTAGCGTGATGGCACACTATGACTATGGTCATCACACACAAAAGTACAGGCAGTCTGTCAAACTACAGGGGGAAGGCAGGGGAGGGCTGGGGAGTAAGAGATCAACCGAAGGACTGGTATGCATGCATATAAGCACAACCAACAGACGCACCGCAGGACACTGGGGGCGGGGGGGAC
>NW_005358943.1:2709236-2736517 GCF_000412655.1 Myotis brandtii | reverse complement strand
GTCAGTGGGGGGGGCGGGGGGAAGGAGACATAGGTACTACTATTTGTAATACCTTAAACAATAAAATTAAATTAAATTAAAAAAAAGTACAGGCAGTCAGAATAGGTTTTGGAGGCACACTCTCTGGATTTGAATCCTTCCTCAACTACTTGCATCTTGGCAACTTATTGGCTAAACAAATTAATCATGCTGTGCCTCAGGGTAGTTGTTGCTACAATGAGTACATTTTTCCCAAAGGGTAAATTAGTTTATATCTGTAAAGCACTTAGTACAGTTCCAGGCTCATGGAAAATACCTTAAATATAGTACTAAAAATATAAGATACGCAAGGGTAAAGGTTTTTATCTGTATTTTTCACTGTGACAGTCCCTATCCCTGGACCAGTATCTAGAATAGAGTAAATCTTCAAGAAGTATTTGTCACCATGTAAGTGACTTTATTTCAATATTAGAACCATCCTACATAATTAACCATCTCTGTCCTTGGTACAATTGAAATTGTTCTATATTTATCTAATAAAAAATAGAGGACAATCTTTTTAGCAGTTTTCCTTTAAAAAGGTTTATTCATAGGCATGCTGGACTCTAATGCTTATCTTTTTTTAAAAAAAAAAGTTTTATTTTTACTCTTAATGAATTTCTTTTCCTCTCAATTCTACTGAGTAACTTCTTTTTGGCATAGAGTAAAACTACAATTCTATTTACCTTGTCTTTTATCTAGCTACTCTGCCAACTGTTCTTATTAATTCTTGAGTTTTCCTAATGATTTGCAAAGAAAATAATTTTATTTTTAATATTTATACAGATACTTAATTTTCTTATCCTGTTACATTAGCTAGAAGAACCTTTAAGACAACATTGAATAAAAGTGACAATAGTCCTGCTTTTAATGGAAATGGCTATGTCAGTATTTAACTGTTTTATATATTTGCTGCTCAGTTTCAGTAAATTTTCTTAATCATATTTAACTAGCTTCCTCTTATTTCTCCTTATCTGGAAGTTTTGCAATGACTGCTGAATTTTATTAACTGCCCACACATTTTTAAATGTTGTCAAAACCTTTTAAGTTTTTATATATGTATTTATAAATAAAATTAGTCTCTATATATTTTATATTATCTTTATCAGATTAAGGTACTATATTAGAGTTATGTTGATTTTATATGTGTTGAGTTATAGACATTTTGAGCTTGAGTTTCATGTGTACCAGTCACCTACAGATGCTAAGGAAGTTGCTAGATATACGTGGCTTAAGCTTGGAGGAGAGTATAGCACTACAGGTAGAGATTTAAGGGCCATCACAATATGAGCAGCAACTAAGACCATGAAGACAAATAATATCCCCCCTAGAGAAAAGTATTCCTCAGTAAGATCAGTGTTCTTTTAAGTGTCTGATGGAGAGGAGACATCCAGAAAAGAATCTAAACTGTGTAGTATGGTTATAGCATCCAAGATAGCAGGAAGCTCTTAGAAAAGAGTAACCAACATTTAAAAGAGAAAAGAAACTATATAATTCCTGATAAAATGTCCATTGGTTTTAGTAATTAGATACCAGGGAGAGAAATTTCGATAGAATGGTTAGTGATTGAAGCCAGATCATAAGTGGACAAGAAGCAAATGAGGCTGAAAAAGTATGGATGAGGATATGAGGATAGATTATTCTCTAAAAACATTGAGCAACAAAGGACTTAAATAATACCAACATATATTTGAGGGATAAAGATTTTTTTTCAGGATAGGAAAGTCTTGCATATATTCGTATGTTGAGGGTCAAGAGTTTATAAAAAAGGAGATAATAAAATACCAAAGGAAAAGAAGATACCTCATAGAAATCCACAGGATATTGAAGGGAATGGAGCTAAGTATATAGAATTAGCCTTAAAAGGAACAAAGATGAGATGAAAGAAGTTAAAGATAAATGGAAAAGTAGATGCAATGTCAATAGTGTTAAGAGGCTGATTTAATCAAACATGATGCTTTCAGTTTTGATGGAGGTGGCAAGGGCATCTTCTGAGAAAAGGAGTCAGAACAACTATCCAAAGAACAGGCCTCAAGGAGAGCTATACATGTTCGGTAGAGCTGTTGAAGGTCATGGGTAAGGATGGTAGCCAAGTACAAATAACTGGCTCAGCCCTTGAGGCCCAGTGAGGGAGAAACCAATTATTTGTAGGGGCACCAATCGTTATTTTATTTGCTTGTTTCCAGCAATATTCAAGGAGTAGAACAGAGGGAGTGGTATACCAATGCCAATTGGCCAGATTGCAGCCTTGGTGAGCACGGAGACAGGAGGACAGATGTGGGTGAGAGGATGGAAGGGGGAGCTCTAAAGATCAACAGGTGGCTTCATGCTCGTCAGGGAAGGACAGCATCCTGATATATTTGACCAAATTAGGAGAAAAAGACCTAACGGGAGGCTGAGTGTCTGAAATGAAAGAGCAGTTGTCATGCAAGCTAGACAGGTAGATATGACAAAGTTTACGATTCCTGAGATGGAATATTTTTCTTTAAGGACCAGGAGTTGTATGTGATCTTGGGGATAGAGGACTGACATTCAGGACAGTTAAGGAGGTTCAACAAGGTAGGGCTAGGTTTTAGATGGGTCAGCTACAAGCCTTTTAAAATCTCCAAGAATTGTGGCAAAGAGAAATGACAGGAGTGAGAAAGGGTATAAGGTAGTGTAACTAGACTGTATGAGTTTCACTGGAAGATGCATTGTTATTAGTGAGTGAAGGTGGCCGTGTGAATCCAAGAGAATGCCAGCTTTTCCTCTTGGCTTCCTCGGATGTGGAATTTACAAGAGTGAAGTAGTACAATGCCACTGTTGACAGCTTAAAGGAAACCGCCTCCTTAAAGAAGAGACAGACTCTAAAGCAATGAATGAAACTCAGTTAAGAAAATGTTTTGATGGAAAAAGCATCTTGGCAAAAGATTGTAGACACAGGAAAGATTATTGACAATGACATGAGGGGCTCCAGAGGATCCAGTGGAAAAAATACCTTTATAATTATTCAAAGTGTGTGTATATATGGGGACACCCTATATTTTATATATGTAACATCTAGACTAGAGAATTAATTTCATCATACCCTCCCTTTCCCAAATTCTTTTCAATCAGTTATCTGAACATGCCTCATGTACTCCCACATCTATTTATTCTCCATTATTGTTCACTCATTCCAACTATTTAAACTGTCTCATTTCAAAAGTTTCAAAAATCATCCTCAGATGAAATAAATAGCTTCAGATAGCATCTATAAATATATAAAAGCCCAAGTGACCCTCCGACTGGAAGCTATGATGCACACCAACCACCAGGGGGCAGACGCTCAACACGGGAGCTGCTGAGCAGCAGTGACTTGGCAGCTTCGATTCTTGGGTCACGCACCCAGAACCAGAGAGGAGGGAGCCCGATTCTGGGGTGCATCACCCGAGAACCGCCCTCTCGCAATCCAGGACCCCTTGGGGGATGTCAGAGAACCAGTTTCAGCTGATCCCCACAGGTCAGGTTGAGGGACCCCACTGGTGCACAGGCAGGGCCTCTAGTAATAAATAAAAATATGCGTAAAAGCCTGGAGAATACTATATGTTAATATACCATGCTGTTGTTAGAAAAGAAAGTAAAATTTGATTTGAACTCCCTAGGAGACAAAGAAGAAAATATGTAAACAAATATATGATTCAAAGTCCTGAGAAAAAACACCATTTAATTGTTTAGAGTCTCAGAAACTTTTCTCATTCTAACATCTGGAGGAAATTTCAACAGTGAGTCTGTTGTAAACAAAGTTCACAACAGCATCCCCAAGACTCTAATTTGTTTTTTGCAATTCTTCAACACAAGCTAATGGTAAAACCCTGATGTATAATTCTTTGAAAATTTCTGAGGAGCCAAAACAATAGGCCTCAAGGTCAAGTGCATCGCTCTCTGGAGCGATCCATGGATAAATTTAAAACTCTCAGAAGAAATAACTTAACATCCAGGTTTTCATAACCCTCCATAAATGCTCTTTCCTTTAGATAACTTTTTAAAAATAAGCATTGAAAAGCAGCATTTTAAGTTGTACTCTCTGGTAAGAACACAGACTGAAGAGGCACCATGGTATGATAAAGCCCACATATGGAACTGAGCAATGCAACTAAAACAGAGAGCCATCGCATGGCTGTGGCAAGGAGAGCTGAGGACCACATCTTCCTCAGCAAACATTACTGGGTCTGCTCCAACACACAGCTGAGACACAGAGGCCCTGGATAATGTGTCTGGACCATTTCACAATATGCATTATCTTCCATGTTCATAGGAAAAAAAATCTGTTGCATAATATTGTCAGATTCAGGTCAACTGAATCCTGGAAGACATCTACAAAGACACTGCATTTCATCTTTGGACATCCTTTCTTGGCTGGACCAAATGCCTCCCAAGGATCATCCTAGGGTATGGAAATAAGACTATACCATCTGGGTAGAAAATGTAAGATCCAATCTTTTGATTCTCCATAGCAGTAGACATTGTTTTTTTTTTTCTATTTCTCTGATACCCGAGTTAAGCTCCTTGAAGCTCAGATTATTTATTGTATTACTTTTGTAACCTTTCTCCCAAAGGAACATGTAATCCATACACAGTTGGTATCAAATATTATTGGATGGCAGATTTGTTTTTAAAATGGTAAAATTAGATAATACATCTCATCTAAATTCATGGAATTTTCTCTCCTAATAATAGAGCCATGTGATAGCTTAAAAACACATGCTTTATCATCATTCAGTAGCAGTTTATTCATTAGAACATTCTGTACTCTTCTGAAATCCAATATATCTCATCTCATCTCCTATTTGGTTATTTTCCTTCTCAAAAGGCCTTGTTACAAATCCAATGCATTTAACTACCAAACTATGCCCATAAGAGTACTTGGACAATAGCTTACATTTTAAATTGTAGTAATTGTGGATGTTGCTGACCTGTCAATCTCAAATATATTTATAAGTTATACACACAAAAATGAAATGAACAAAGTGGTTCAGATTAACCAGCTCTGACTACACATTTTAAGAAAATCACTGGGTGTGCCTAGGAGCCGACGCTAACAATTTGTTACGCACTGCAGTGTTACAGCTTTCTAAATGGTAAGTAACTGTTTAAAAATTCCAAAGCATTCTTAAAATGTTTCGCTTAAACATTTCAGCAATAAAATCTTATTGAACTGTTGCTTTCATTAATTTTCTACAGACTAGAGAGCAAGGAATTCAAGTTACATTTCTTTTTCTTTTTACTTTGCCTACCACTAGCAAATAAACTGGGCCTCTTTTTTTAAATAAACCCCTGGCCTTGAGTTTTGGCCCCTTAATAGTAGCCTACATGGTTGACTGCCCTTGGTGTTAAATTTTCTTAAATTGTATTTCTGTCAGTGTATCATTTTTTTAAGCAATGGACCCTATAATAGCAAGCACTGGTCTGTCAGGAGTGCATTTTAACAGCACGACACAAGTATTTTTCACTCCAGGAGACAAACAATGATATGTATTACATGCGGTAAACACTGCCTTTGGTACATAGGGTTCTTTTTCTCTTAGCATTTATCTGTCTAAAATCTCACAGTGTCCCGAATAGGGGGTCGTGGGGGAGGGAGGACTCCACCTCATATTAATATTGCCGGTGGCTATGGTAGAGCATTAGAAAGAGTCCACGTGCATTGCCACAGTTTTCAGAAAGAAAACCTTGATTTTATATTAAATGACCAGAGCCTGGCATACTAACCCATGTCCAGAAAGCCCTTTTATTTTAAGCAACGACCACATCTCTCTTTTACAACTCTTTTCCCCAATATTGGTCTTCCTGCTCGTTTTATTCACAAGTACCACTACCAAATAACTGTCAAGTAAGCTTACGAAGGCTATTAAGAAATAATATCGCTATCCATATTGGGGGTACACAAACCCCAGACATGCTTATTCAGTTACTTGCATTTCTAGTTCTATTTATTTTGTATCTTATCCTTTTAAACATTGTTTTTCTAATTTAAAAAAAATATACAATGAAATATTCATGATGGATAAATATGTATTTAAATTAAAGGTGCACCCTTAACTCTTAGGAATAAAGGTATATAATCAAAATGTTTAGAGAACACTGTGAAAAAGAATGATCAGTTAAAAGATACTGGCATTCAGTTGTCCTTGTCACCTGAGGAAAAAGATACAAAAATCACAACCATAAAGGAAACCTCGAGCAAGCTGAAATTTCACATATAATTCCACCCTATGGGATATTAAACATAATGCTTTACAAGGCCAAAGAACTTACACATGCTAAAATGTGGAGAGTGTGGGCCTATATTTCAGAAAACTACCAGCTCAGTTGGAAAGAAAATGGCATGTTCAATAATTCCTCAAATGATTCAAATTAACCTTAATGTATGTAAAAATACTATAACCTTCATTTAATAACCCATTCCAGATCGCAATCATCTCCACCGTTAAGTATTTTTTTTCCTGTATGGCTTCAGGTACGCATGCTACTTAGGCATTTCTTCATCTATCTTCTTTGTAGATGAGAAGTTGGTACAGATCTTATTATAGTAGTAGCCTTTCATATTCTTGATTATTTATCATTCTTAAACCTCATCTTAATGTTTCATTTTATCCTCATGTTTAATTTTCAAACTATCTTATTTTCATTACTCAGTGATAGTCTTCATTCATAACACAGAAGCTCACATTGCAGTGTTAGCCAGTGTGTTCAACTCTGTACCTAGGGTGTTTCACTGACGCCCCCTGACAATTCTATGAGTGGGTCTATGGCTCCTATTTACACACAAGTAAACTGAGGCTTAGAGAGGTTGTGGAACTCGCTTAGGAATAAATAGTTGAGATATAGCAGAATTGTGTAGACTTTAACTCTAGACTCTTCACCATTATGATACTTTATATACCTCTAAAACCTAGGGGTTAGATCTAACCTCACCTAATTTGGGAGAACTGGTGTGACTGTTTTTCTTTTTTTTCCTTTATACAAAGTGATATTCAGATAAGGTAAAAACCAGCAGATGAATGCATCATATTAGTAATCTATGGCTAATTGGCCATTAATGATATTTGGTGGAAGTAGGGCAACACCCATGTGGTGGAATAATGAGAAACACACAGTGAAATCATTAAAAATGCACTGTATGTGTTAAAATGAATGTAGAATAAGCTTGTGACTTAGGATCACAGTGAAAAAAAACTGAGCTGCGATGAAAATGAAAGTCTCTGTTTACTGTTCAGCAGATAAATCCTCAAAGGAAAATAAGAAAAATATTTGTAAAAATTTTTCAATCTCCTCAAAATGTAAGTCCAATTAATAGAGAAGACAAAGCATTTAGCAGTTTTAGTCAAATGAGCATATGACCTCTATTCCAAAGGTAATGGTTAGTTTAATAACTACCATTGACAAGATTATTTAAAAACGAAGCAAACTATCAGCTCAAGGTCAAGCAACATTTCCTTAAAATCAAGATTCAAGTGAACTACTTTGGAAGGTGAGAATCACAAAACGGGTTAGGAATATAGGTCTTCAACTCAACCAGGACAAAATGGCAGTTACAACAGATGCCCCGTCTGCCAAAAAGCGTAGGGGAGCTGCTAGAAAAGATGACAGAAAGAAGGACACAGATGTGCAGGGTGACAGCAGGAATTAAGATCTGTAAAGCCATGTAGCCACCGCCTCCTGGGTTTTTGAAAAAGGATGTTTCCCACTTCCTTGTGTATGGAGTCTAGATGGCCGCCATGTGGAATGCTCACCCATTCATATGAGGCTGCTTTCCAAGGCTCCAGGCACATTATCCCAGCAAATCTGCCTACACCCATGGTACATCTCAGCCCGTTTTATAAATACAGGCTCAAGTACTTTCATTTGTATTTAAAGTTTTATTTAACATTTTTCATTTTTCAAAGTAAAGTCAGTTTGTACATACAAATCCCACTCTTAAAAGCAGGAACGCATGTTCATCTTTTAGTTTTGAAGATTAAGGCTTCGCACTTCTTGATGTGAAACTAAAATTAGTGAGCTAGGGTTAGGTTAGGGGTGAGAAACAGAAGCATAAAGAGAACACTTATGTAAGTAACATTTGCCTCATTTCATCAAGGACGCGATTAAATAAATTGTTTTAAACAGCAGTATGTCTTTGACGCATTTTTTTCTCTCTAAATGCTGGATTTGGAAACATTTATGATAAAGCAACTATTTTAAATATTTTGTACTAGAAAATAATTTAAATAAAACTCAGCTTGACTTAAAAAATAATGGAACATTTCACCCTTCAGACCTTGAATAACGGATGTTTCCACTTCAAGAGTTGAAAATTGTCAGCTTTATAAAAATCCACACCTTTGCAATTTTTATTACCTAAATATTCTAAAAATATAAGTTACATTGTGATCAGGATAGAGTTTAAGGAAATCTTTGGTTTTGTTATTACTCTGATTCATGATGTGTTGGCAGCCTTAGCTCAAACTACGGGCATTCCTTTGTATTTCACATTGAAATAGTGTATGTAAAAACAGTCCTTTATCCATTTGAGCAGATGTATATAGATGTGTCTACCTAAACTCAAACATACAACTATATGATCACCTATGAATTAGCAACAGACAGCCAAATGATTGAAACCTGAGGTGTATTTGGGATTCACACTTTATAACTATAAACCAAAGAGGGTTCATGGGGCCAAATAAAAAGGCATTAAGAAAACACTACCAGTAAATAATAAATGAAAAATAATTCCATTCAATTTTGCATGAGTAATCCCAAAGGAAATTCAGTCCATAATAGCCTAATTGAATAAACTTCACAACGTTCTCAAATGGAAGTAGTCATTCCTAGTATCCCCAAAGAATTGGTTCCAGGACCCCTGTGGATACCAAAATCCACAGATGCTCAAGTCCCTTAAAATGATGTAGAACAATGCAAACAGTAGGCCCTTCCATCCACCAATTCCCAACCACGGACTGAAAATACTGTTCTTAATCCTTAATTGGTTAAATCCACAGGTGCAAAATCAGCAGCTATGAAAGGCCAACTGTATTACCATTTCCTTAGAGGACATTTAGAAAAGTTTAGGGACATTCTAGCTTGTAAAAGCAACAGGGGGATATCGTAGGACCACACAGTGGCCGCTCTCACTCACTCTAACCACATTAGCATTCTTGATGTTCCTCAAACACATCAGACAAGCTCCTATCCCAGGCCTTTGTATTGGCTGTTCCCTGTGCCCCGATTGTCCTTCCTATACAACCTCAGGGCTAGCTCCTTCATGTTCTTCAGGTCTTTACTCAAGTTACCATCTCAACAAGGCTGTCCCTGAGTACCCTATTTAGTTTTCAAATCCTTCTCTTTCCATTCCTGCCTTTCCCTCTCTCCCAATCCTCCCCCCTTTCTCTCTCCTTTCTCTCTCTCTCTCTCTCTCTCTCTCTCTCTCTCTCTCTCTCTCAGGCATGTACAAACACACACACATCAGTACAAATTCTACAAACCTCTTATACTGCTCTATTTTTCCTGTGGTGTTTATCATCTCCTAATGTACTCAGTAATTATTTTGTTGATAATCTGCTTCCCTTAACTAGACTATAAGCTCTAATGGGGAGGATGTATTTCTGTGTTTTATTTAGTGTAGTATCCAGGGCTTTGCTAGCTGACTAAATGGTTCCATTTTTAAACTGTTACAGAGATAGCAAAACATGTGATCATAAATATAAACACCAAATAGTACTCACTCATCAAGGACGCGCTGAGGAAGGAAGGGATTCTTGTCGCTTAGCACATATAGAATAATATTTTTTGAATGGGAAAATGGGGCCCAAGGACGCTAAGCATTTTGCAAGGGATGTTAATTGTACCTCTGTTGGCAGTTTAGCAATATCTGTGATAAGAGACGAAACAATGCAAACAGTGTGAAAGTTACAGAGCTAACTCTATCTTACTCTGTATCTAAAATACAACTATAAAGCTTGAAGTTCAGCCTTTATAATAGGACTACCGGCTTACGAAAGGAATTTTACAGAGCTTAAATTTTCCTTATTACTTATGATCTCCACTCTTAAATTTTTTTTCTAATATCTCTTGATTATAACTTTTTCTCATTCTCCATATGAGTTCCATGGGACATAATCAGACTAAAGATCTTATATATTTTTCTGAGTTATTTCAAAGCAATTGTGACTACATCAGTTGTAGAAAATATGCCAAATAACTTCTTTAAATTCTTCCCAAATTTCCCAGACTGACTCCCTTATTCTTTACATAGTAAAATATTAATAACTTTATATGTATATATTATATAAAATCAATTAGAAATATAATATTATACATTCATCTTTTCATAGGAATAAAGCATTGGTACGCAAGTATTTGTTAATTGACTGGTTTCATTTTTAAACTGTTAGAGAGATAGCTAAACGGGTGATCATAAATACAAACACCAAGAGTACCCGCTCATCAAGGACGTCCTGGAGAAGGAAGGGATTCTTATAGCTCAGAACATTTCTCATTTTTTCCCAAATAAATGGTCACAGAAAATACTAGCTTATAAATTTTAAGGCAATTCAATGACTTATAATTTCTTTGTATCATGCAAAGCACAAATTATCCATCCCTCAGTGAATATTTACATGCAATACTTACAGGCTTTAAAATTACGTTCACAGTATAGTGGAACTTCTCACCTGGAAAATACACATCAACCTGCCCATTGAAGCTAATACTCATATTTAGTGTTAGAAGCTATGCTGGCTTTTTCCATTCGTCTCTCCCATCGCTGCCCCCAACCACTCAAGCAAAGGAACAAGTACTGATCACTCATCTTATGCAGTCTAACATGAACTGTTGGTCAGAATATATTTTTAGCGAGCGGTTGATAAACACAATATAATCATAATGCTCAATGCCACCAGGTATTTCAAAGTGTAACAGTTTGGACTCTGCTGTTTTTGGGGAATTGGGAGCAATCTATCAAAGGACATTACTTAAGGGATTTCAAAATCTTTCAAAAACAAGAAAAAGAATAAAATAATTTCAAAAATCATATGCATTTCTGTTAGAATTGCTATAAGAGAAATGGTATTATTCTAAACCATTTGGTATTATTCTTATTTTTAGAAAATAAGAATAAACTAGCAAAGTCGAAAATTTGTTATGTTCCCTTGAAGTTGCCTGATGGGATCTGATAGCATAAATGAGATGGGAATTTATTTTTGTTCTTGCTGATAAGATTACTATTAAATGTTAGCATTAGAGCATTTTATGAAGTTCCATGCCTCCTTACAAGTCCTTGTCATATGTGATATTTTTGTTTACTAAAATGTATTTTATGTTTTTATTAATAGGATGGGTTTAATGTAGACGATGCGTTATTGCATTAGGAATAACAATTCTACTTAAATATGGCTTTGGTATACTCCTCTGCAAATAATCTTTGAATTCCTAAGAGTCTTTTATTTTCCCAGTAGCACAGTTGGAGAGTTTTTAATATTAAATTGAATCATAACAACACATGCTGGTTAGAGTCTAACTTAATATATTCAACTTAATGTTAATTTCCCAATTTCAAATCAGGAATCCGACTATTCCAAGATGATTATTTATCTGAAGAGTAATTTTTCTTGAAACGAGTGAAGTCCACAGCTAGAGCTTTTTGCATTGACACAAAACTAACACTATGGAGGAAAAGAATTCAGCAAAAGACTTAGAATCTTTACATAACTACAAAATAATATTGTTGAGGAGAGAAAGGCCTATCAGGAAGTTTTGATAATATAGGGCAGAAAGCAAAAATGGCATAGTGAACACACAGGTGACTGATGTGTGTAGTCTGTTAATATAATAAATATGTTTGATGATTATAATAAAGGGGTAGGCATGGGTTTCAAATCCTTTAGAGAAAAGTTATCCATAAATATCGATGATAAGGGGCAAGAAAACCTTAATAAGCAAAAAAAAAATTGTTTTAAAGTAAGGAATGAAAATCTAACTGCCACATTTCTTCTTCCCAATGATATCGATGATAAGGGGCAAGAAAACCTTAATAAGCAAAAAAAAATTGTTTTAAAGTAAGGAATGAAAATCTAACTGCCACATTTCTTGCTTCCCAATGTAAACTTCCACTTCAAAATCCATTTCTTGTAAATACCCTGAAAAGGGAAATTTATGGATAATCATGAAACAAAGTATGTAACGATGATAGAAAGAGAAATAGAACAGACAGTTTCAAACTCCATAGAAGCTGAGAAAAAACAGAATGGGGTGATAAACATTACAGGGGAATAAATTTAGGCATTCTGTAGTACTATAAAACTTGTCTTCCTCTTGGAACGGCAAACACCCTGTAAAAACAAGTCAGTGCTATAGTTTACAGTACTAAGAAATTAGCTGGCATCAAGTATCTGGATTTTACAAGTTTCAAAGCCTACAAACTACAGTGATCTGATAAAAGTCAATTATGACAAAAGTTAATATTCATTCTAAGGTTCCATAGGTTCTACTATCTGTATTGCAGCTTGCACATCTACACCTCCAACACTTTAAATGCGTAACAAGGGGAGATTGCATATATCTCTTATACAAACCAATTTAGAAAATCAAAACAAAAGGGAAAAGCATTAAAAAAAAGACATGGCTGCTGTAAATGCTGTTTTAAAATATATCTGGTCAGTGCTGTTTTACTTTTACATCCCTTGTTTTCAAGATCTTGTCCTGCATTTACAATTCATATATTTAATGTTTATTGATAAACTTGAGAAATGTTAGGTAATTTTTTCTAAAGATAGAATGAGGTTGCGGGTAATGACTTTGAATAATAGAAGACATTCTCGTAGGAGATGGAAAATATTTTCAAGCCAAACACCAAAATAAGATTTCAATGCCTCACAGTGTACTGAAAAAAATATATAATGGTCATTTACTAGTAGGTTGTCTCAGTTCTTCTTTTAGGCTATATAACTTTTATGTGAGGCAGGAAACTGAACTAACATAATGCATTTCTACAAGGCATAGATTCATCAAAACCATCTCCAAAATTACTACTTTCAGCATATTTCAAAAATGAGATTCCTTAATAAATTATGTGTATGCAGTCAAAACACAGCATTAAAATTTATTATTAGTCACTTAATGGAAGTTAATGGTGAATTTATAAATGAAGTGCTGGCTTACTTTGATATACTCTAAGAGCAACCAAAAATAGATATTCTTTTCCAGAGTTCTATGTATTTATAAAGTGCAAAATAAGCAATTTTAGCAATTCTCAAATGTAGGTCTTCCAGATGCATTTAATCCTAAGTATACTTGTAGAAACAGAATATTTTTCTGCTAAGTCAGGTATGTCTAACTTATCCATCTTATGTGTAAAAACTATCCTGACTGAAGTATTCCATGCTTTATAAAAAGATAAAAAAACAGTAAAGATATAGAAATAGTGTGAAATATTTTTGTATTTTTAATAATCTTGTCTAGGGAGGGGGTGGCTTTGTCAGTGAAAATATCTAAAGTCTGTCAAACAAAAAGCGACAAAACTAAAATAACTACATTAAATAATCACTCGCTGAAAATGGATGACTCATAGATTTAAAGACAGAATGATATTGGAGACAAATTTAGAAATAATAAATTCTCTGTGTAGATGAAATATTTTTAAAAGTTTATTGAAAAGCAGTTGACACTGAGGAGGTCTGGTGTGAATCCATCGATTTTTTTCTAAAGTGAGGGGCTCCCTCTAAAAGTATTTTACAAAAGGAAATTATCACTCCTGATTTGTAATGGTCCATGAATGGTATAGAGTCTAAATTATTTAAAATATAATTTAATAATGCTTTATGATAACAAACAGAAAAATGGACTTAAAATTACAACCTTTTATAAAGCTACAAATAAAGATAATTTGCAAGGAATATAACAGTGTTTTTTTAAACAGACCATAGAGTCTAACACATTCATATGTCAAAATATTTCATAATACTAAGATTAGCTTAGACATTTAAATATGGTAAAAGTTATGACTATAATAAAGTGTTAGAAAAGCTTCAATGAAACTTGTAGAGAATAAAAAGGTTATTTGGGAGGTCTAGTTCATATAAAAGCTTAAATTTTCAGAATTTAAAATAAAAGTTATTTTTCAAATAACAATAATTCACTGCTTTCCGAGGAAGATGTTTTCAACTGCCTAATACTAAAAAGATGACAATGAAGCAAAAAAAAATGAACAATTTATTCAACATTTAAAAATTGTGAAGTAACTTGTCAGATAAAATAATATTAACAACATATTCATGTTTTCCTTTAAAGCCTTAATTATGTACTAATATTAATTGAACCTTATGTAAAAATTTAGAGGCACCAGGTTTGATCTGTGTGAAATAAAGCGATAGCTAGATTAATGTTTTATGCAGCCATTGCTTTTAATGTTCTATTTTAAAGTTACTATATCATTATATTAAAGCATTAATTTGTAGTAAGCACAGCAACTTCAAACCGTTTTTTGTTAATTGGCAACTCTGATGGAGCACGAAGCATCACTCTTTCTCAGTAGTTTCATTTTAAAGAGATCATCCTCACATATAAAAATAGAAAATTGCATTAAAATTTATATAAGACATTTTCAGCTTCTCATATAGGAAGAGCTGTAAGTAGTTTCTATGGCATATATCACAGCAAAGAGCTTTGAGTACATTCTCTGTGTAAGACACTTTTCATAGAGGTAAAAGATACAGCCTATATGGACTTAATGCTTGAAATATACCACAAGTAAGAAATTTTAAGCTTAACAAAAAACACACCAAAAATTACCGCAAAACTTAAGTGATAGATTCTGATATCCTTTACTGCCATCAAGTTGAAAAATATTTTGCTATTTCTCCTGGTTCTGATTTCTTATCACTTGCCACAAAAATCTTCATTCTAAAACTCTGGTTATACATTAACTACTTCATTCACATTTTCCAAACTGAAATAAAGATGATAGTGTGGTAGTGAGTAGAGTCCTATAAACACCATTACTAAATCTTTGCTAACTTTTATACAATAATTGTTAATCTACTTTAGGCAGTCTATGAATTTTAAGCTCTAGTTCAAGGTACAAAGATGCTGCCATTCTAATTGGTCATAAGTTCATCTCTTAATAATATAAAGTTCTAAATGTATTGGATACATTTTTAACAGATACCTTTCTACATCTTGACATATAAAGATTGATGGACAGATTGACTTCATAGTTTAAGTCAGAAAGTGTGTTAATAGAGGTAGTTTTTGAATGTCAATCCTTCTGTTCCTTTAGGTAATGAATGAAGGCGGAGGACAGTCCTACAAACTGTCAAATTCTTTCATCAGATCCGTGCATTTTATATTCTAAAGAAGAATAAAATACATTATACCAGCCCCATTATGGAAAATGAACTGTTCAGATTCGAAACTCAGCATATAAGCTGTAAAATGTTTTCTTTTTCTTAAGTATATTAATTGTGCCACAAAGGAGAAAAAAAAATCTGAAAGGAATCAAATTGATCACACTCATAGTTTTGATAACCCATAAGAAATATCTTATGATTTAAATTTGTGTATTCATTACTTAAAGAACTTGTAAAAACAGGTCATCACTATCATTGCTTCAAGCAATGCAAAATAAAACATTAGAACTTTAGGAATCATTGTTCAGAATTAAAATTGTTTTTTTTTTGTTTTGGTTGTGTGTGTTTTTTTCAAAGAAGTTATTAGGAAGTTAAATACAATTGTCAAAAATAGGTTGCTCTTCTATAGATATGAAAAAAATTCTTTAGACCAGGATAATGCCTATAACAAATAATTTATTAGTACAGGTA
Source organism: Myotis brandtii (assembly GCF_000412655.1). NCBI lineage: Eukaryota > Metazoa > Chordata > Mammalia > Chiroptera > Vespertilionidae > Myotis > Myotis brandtii. Next base: position 2,720,684 of record NW_005358943.1, on the reverse strand, counting down.
AACAATTTTTTAAAATCATTTCCTATATTATTATTTAGATGCCCAGGAACGTAGACAGAGAAATACAGACCTGTAAGTTATGTATGGCCTGTTTGATGCTTCAAAGAAATTATGTAATATCCAAAGAACAAAAACAAAACTACGCCATTTTTAATAGGATTTAAATGGTTAAGCACTGGTTATGCAAAATACAGACAGGAAATGTGCAGAACCAGGAGGGAAATAGCCACAGAATACTACTTGTTCACTGGTCATATTGCACATTTTGTATAATTGTTAAATGATTAGATAGTCACAATTTTAGGTACATATCCCTTTTTTAATTAGTTATTTCATCCATTACCTAAAAGTATGCCTTTCACACAGCAGGCATTCAATGAACATTTTGGATGACTATTTGTACACATTCGAAGAAATTAATTTGTAAATAACATTAGCTTGATTGTATTTGCCCATTTCACATACAGAATCAGACTATTTCAATGTGCCAGAGACATATGCTGTTGAACATCCACACAATATCACTGAGCTACATGCTTCCCACATAAAACTAAATACCACATCTGTGGCATAATCTGTAATACATAATGCAGTGTTTTTACTCACATACCAATTTCTCATTTCACTTCTACAATTTTCAAGTGTTGATGAATTACTAGTTGCCAAAGAAGTCACGTTATATAAAACAAACCTTCAGTTTAAATAAGGAATAAGCTTGCTGTTAACAACTTAGTTTGAAATATTAACAACCTTTAGGCTGTTAACATAACAACTAGCCATTAATGTGGTAATGACCAATTTAAGAGGAAATTGTACCCTGAGAAATGAAAATATTGACAATCAGGACCAGGTTTTATATCTGAGAGAGTATGAATGTCTAAAAATAAGTTAACAAGCATTAAAAGTTTAAGCCTATCAGAAATTTACTAAACATTGTATTACAAAGGGCAACAATATGGACTCATTTGAAAATTTTTTTCAACAAAACACGTACTTGAGATATCAAAGCAATTGAACATCATATTTTATTACCATAAGGAAGAATAAGTCCAAGGTTACTTTCTCGCTTGCTATTATATTGACAACTGCAAAACAGCTTCACTCAAGACGCAGGTATTTCATTGGCAAATTTATATTTTTAACTTAAAAATTCTAGGTACTTTCAAAATTTTCTTTAAATTTAACTTAATTCTGTCTTTACTACTTATTAGGACGCCTTAACCTTGCCAGACTCTATAAAACGACTTATTTTGTAATTGTTGCAACATAAATCCACTGGAGACAGTACAATTGTAAACAAAAGTAAAAGTCAAAAAGATTCAAAAACCCATGACTTATTGGTTAGTAATGGAACTAGGAAGCAATGTGAAGTCATTAAAAACAAAATAAATGCTGTATATAGAAACGAGGCTCTAATTCACAATGAGCGGAGAGGAAATTTTTATTTCAAAAAGTTCAAAGACTGCAGTTCTAAGAGAATTCACACAATAAATTAATTCTGGTTAGTTGTGCCACCACAATGAAGGAAATCCTGGTATAAAGAGTCACTTCCCATTGTTGGCACCTTGCATGTATTTTGAGCAAGAGAACGCAGAGAAGGAGTAACAAGTGGTCATAGCCAGGGGGCTGTCAGATGAGGCAGTCCTACGAAGGGGAAGACTAGAATTTCAAAAACAGTACTGCATTCGCCCCCTTGTAACTATTATTAAGCAAACAGTAATTTTTTTATATATCAAAGATGAAATCGGACTGAAAAATAACTGGATTCTATAGCAAGAAGCACTACATTTCCTAGAAAGTACCTCTCCAAATAGCTAAGATGGTTAAGGAGTTACCACCGACTGATAAATTTTGTGTCATAAGGGGGGACAATTAAAAATAAATCTCTTAATGTTAGACTCGGAACATGATTAATCATATCAAATATGAAAACCCAAATGATGCCATATATCACTTCTCTAATTTGATTGAGCCTGCTTTATTAATATAAGTAATGTGCAGCCGAATCAAGTCACAGAGTTCCCTGGAAAGCAAAATAATCTTCCTTTAAATAGAAGTCCATGTGTCGAGTACTAAATGCTGGGAAACAAGTTTAGTCAGCTCCATGGCTTCATAAGCAAGAACATCTGTCGGGTCCTGAAACTGTCCAGATGTTTGCAGTGAGGACAGTGGCTGTCATTTCCCCACAAGGATGGCAACGGTTACTTTGCTAATTTCCATACAGCTACTGGCAAGTCTGAGGCTGTTCACGCTCAGTGATATCTTGCTATGACCACTTGGAACGGCGTGGGGGAAAGACGTATTCACACTTTGGGAAAGTTTTCAAAATTGGCTAATAAATATACTAATAAATACCAGTTGAGAATCTCTAACAGATTTTCTCTGACAAATCTGAAACAGAAAGACAGCTGCATATTTCGTGTTCTGCTCGGCCCACCTTGTCGCTTATGGTCTAATAAAAAAAATGTATATGCTGATTTCTACCGAATACGTCCTTGATATGAACATAACACCACAGGCAGTCGAATGACCTACCCCTAACGAGGAGCAACCAGGCAAGCCAAATGGAAACCTTCCAGATACTGTGTTTTGTTGGCCACTGCTTAAGCAATAATTTGCTTAACAGGCACCTGGCAACATTTTGAAGGCTAACAGGTCAACATCCTTCAGGACTATCGGCTGGCAGTAAGGAAATGAAACAAACCAAAACAGACACTTACAAAAGTACTTTAAAAGGGATCCAGTCATCACTGGTGTGCAAGGGTAAGTCCTACCTCAGATAGTCTCTGCGACAAAGGATGAGATTAGCTTTAGTGTACAGGGTGGAGCCCACTTCTCCCAAACGGCAGTCGCAGCAGGCACACTTCAGGCAGTCCTCATGCCAGTATTTGTCCAGTGCCTTTAGAAGATACCGGTCCTTGATCTTTCGGTTGCAGCCAGCACAACCTTTCGGCTTGGTGTCTGGCTGGACTGAGAGCATTTGTATACCTAAAAGGAGACAAAAACAAAAACAAAAAGAGAGCTGGGACGACAAGACAGAGCCATAGGATGTCAGAAGACCTCAAACAAGCTAAATATTTCAGAGTGCCTCCTTTAAGGAGTGTGAGACTCTCTCTTTTTAGGACTGTACTAAAATCAAACTATATTCTGGACACAGAGCGCCTCAAACTTTGTGAGGTTCTTATCAAATCATTTCTGAAGTCGTACATGTAGAGTGGTGAAAGTAGTGAATTCATGTTGGTCCCAGGAAAAGGACACTATGTACACGAAGTTAAATAACATTAAATAATTGTATAGTGTCGCCATTCTATACACAGGGCGGTTCCTTTAGGGATAAAATGTGAGCAAATGGCTACCAATCTTAAAGGAAAGCTATTTAACAAAATAGTCCATGCAGACTATAAAAGTCAAAATTGGGGGGAGGGGTTTATTGATTAAAAATTTCACTTACTAGATGCCTGATGACAGAAGGAGAGTGTATCCTAATGGGATTACACTATCCTTACTTAGAAGCAAAGATGCTTGTAGTTAAGTACACAGTACAGTCACCCCAAAAGTTCACCAATCCTATATTACTTGTTTGCATCCAAATACTTCCTTCTGTGCCCGTGATATTTCAAAGTATTCATTATGTTAAAATAAAAAAGTATACTCTCAAGCATCATTCAGTGCCTGTATTAATGGCAGATTACCTAACTATATACTACTATATATTCTTATATAAAACTGAAGTATAGGATTATGTAATTTATTACCATTCACATGCACATATTTATAGAAGAAAACAACAGAAGGCAAAGTCTGAATATATATATATGATATATATATAATTATACATACAGAGATAAATGTAATATGTACAGTACATATATTATATAATGCTATCCTAGACAGAGGGACATTTCTATATTTTTAAGATATATTTCCATCATAAACAAGGAGTCTAGCTGGGTTTTACAACATGACTAAAATTTGAAAGAACATTCGCCTGCGTTTCTTCTTTCCTAATTCCCAGCTTTAAAAACAACCCTGGACTAACTATTCAGAGCCTCCTATTTATTAAATAACTCACTTGAAGCACTGTAAAGTGTCACAGGCATCCATCAATTCCAAAGTCCCTCATTTTACAAATTAGGATACGGAGGCCTAAGAGAGGTTAAGGTACTGGCTCAAAGCTGAACAACAGTTAAAACACTACACTTGGTGGCCTTCCCACAGCCTAGCGATGCCATTGCTCTATCCTGCTTCCTCTCCTAGGCACAAAGTTCTAAACTTGGACACGGAGGGATACAAAACACCAAATGTGCATGCACTTGAAACAGTGTCAAGAAAAGAAATGCCAAGCCCTAGTCTTGAACATTTCCTGCGTGCTTCCCTCCTCCAAAAGAGTTAAACCTCCTTCAGCTTCCTCTGATGCCTTGTGATGAAGACTTCGCCTCTATTACCTTCACTATCTTTTTCTTTTTTTAATCACACCGATAAGAAAGATCAAGGCACAGTATCCACGCAGATGGATAACTTTCCTAGCTACAAATATTACATGCACTGTACATAATACTGTTATGTTGAACTTCCATTAGAAAATAACTTCTCTGGTTAGAGGAGTAGAGTAGGCAATGGCACGGAAGAAAGCAGTGTGGCTGTTCTTTCTGCGTGATCTGCGTAGCTGTGGTCTCCGGAGCTGCAAACTAGCAGCTGGCTTTGAACAGAAGAGCAGGTGGTATTCCTATAGCCTGCTTTCTGCTCCTTTTCTTTGAAGGAGCTGAGGGGCTAGTGTAGATTAATCATAACCCTTGATAGCTCTGCTAAATCTCACTCTCTAGAACTTCTAACAAATGAAGTTTCTTTGATCAGAACTAGTTACTGTCTTCTAGCAAGGTTCCACAAGGATTAAATCCCATTAATTATAGTACAGATCTCACCCTAGTGCCTCTTAATCATGCACCTAAGGGGAGGGAGAAATTTTGATTTACTAAGTGATACTCTGGATTTCATTATTGAAAACATCTAGAGATATATTATGAGTGGCCAGTCTCATTATCCAGTTTCTAAGGCAATTATTTTCTATATCACAAAGCTACATTTATTTTGTAAAAATCCTTCTTAGTTGTAGCTAAGCTATATTTCTGAGTTGTGTTACCACCATCAAGCCTGGAAGGTCAGCTATCTTTTATTCAAAATGCTTTGCAACCAAGACAGGGAATACCAACATTTGGCACAAGCAACACTACCCTGCTTGTCTTCACAAAATGTTTTTGTTGTGTTGACATTTTAATTTAGCACTCAGAGGCCAATTAATATTTGAAACTCTTGCATTCTGTTTGGCCTTGGGCGGAAAAGGAGTTTGATATTTTACACTCCACCCCGGAGCCTTCTTTTAGAGAACATCCTCACATTTCTCTTGAAAGGGAAATCTTTTCAATACCATGCAACTTTACCAGCTGTAGGAAAAGAACTATTTTGCAGTCACCACTTTGCCACGAACCTAAAAGGCATCAAGCAGTCAGCAACCTCCCCTCACCATCCAGAGCACAGGTCTGGGTAGAGGTACGTGTTTGGAGCTGAGAAACATGGCACAAGTTGCTCAGAGCACATCAGGACTCATAACTAGTTTAAGATTGGCATGTAAATTGTTCTGAGGGAAATTCTTATTGCCTCTGAGACCCTGCCATTCTGAGTTATTTGACAGTTTAAGGGAAATCATAATTTTAAAAAAAGACATAAATAATAGCCTGTGCAGTGTGGTGTGCAGAAATAAGTAGAACCATTTCATTTAAACTCTGGTGAGCTTTTAATTGCCCGGATTGCATTGTGAGGCGGCCTAACGGTTGATTGCCTCCATTATGTTCCCTTGTTCTGTGCCATTCATCCGAGCAGTCTCAGCTTCAGTAGTTAACACAACAAAGTAACCACAACTCCACAACACACAGGGGTTTAAAAAAATAATCATAATAAAAGATTTGCAGCACTTAGACACAGTCTTTTATATTTTTGGACTAACTACCCATACTGAATGGGAAACATTTTGTCCCCGTCGGAAGATTCACAGGGAACAATTTGGGAGAAGGAATTGTTAGAGGGAATACATAAAGGGGGTTGGCAGAGATGAGGTGCCTCAGGAAGATGCTAAAATGGGAATGCGGGTTCTGCAGCTGGGAGCAGTGACACAGATTAAAAGAATTTGGCCAACACGGCCTTTCGATTGCCAAGAGGTACCAAACAAAAGATTTTCTCTCCTCCTGCCCATCTTCATCCTCTCCCAGCCCCCAGTCCCGATTGGAGAACTGGATTGGGCCTAAAAGCTTGTTTCTCTCTGTTCACTGGCCCAGAGCATCCCTACAGGCTGCAGCCCCCTAAGGGACAACAATGCAAATAGATGTCCCCAGATCTCAGGCACTGGAGCTGCTTAACTCTGTTCTGCCCCTTCAACTCACAACCACCCCCCTCCCCATCTTTCCACCACCCCTCCCCTTTTTGAGCAATGGAGCTGGGAACCAATTTGATTCCCTTTTTCTCCAATGCAGCTGCAAGGCTCAGAGATACTGACATTTTTCCACTCTTATCAGTTTAATTACAGTTACCATGGCAGCAAAGTGCTAGTGCTTGGCAAAGGCCAACAAGAGATTTGCAAGACTGAGTTCAATTTTGATGCAGCTCACATGCAAAATAAAAAAAAAAAAATAAGAAACATACATACACTCTAACAAAGAATCCCTTTGCGGAGTTATGCTCCAGCCTTTTGTGGGGGTGTCTTTGCACCCACACAGGGGTGGTTTGCAAAGAATGTAGCAGTTATTTGTTGCACCCCGCCAGATTAATTGGTTTAAGCAGGCCGTCTTTCAAAGCAGTTACCACAATAATATTTGGGATCGTGCAGAAAGACACAAAAGCAGCGGAAGAGCCGGGAGGCTTTGGAGCAGCCAAGAGTGCCGAGTGCCGGCAAAGTGCATCCATGGTAGATGGTAACCTTACCAAAACTTTTCTCCTTTTTCTGCATGAGTTGCTTTAGGCGTGCCTGAGTTGCGGAGGCTTCGCATGGAGCACCGAGCCCAAAGATAGGCGCCGAGAGGGTCTCCTTATTTAGCTCGAGGGCGGACCTGGTGCGCAGCCTACACCGCTGGAGGACCGACTATTGTGAAGCCACTTTGGGAGCGGGTCGGAGTGGCGGCAGGGGGTGGGGGAAGGGACGAGGGCGGCCAGACGAGACGCGGCGCACACAGAGAGCCCCCTCGCAGGGTGGCGGTGTGCAAAACGATGGCGAATGACAAAGCCACATGCTTCCCTAACTCTGCCCATAATCCTGAAATCCCAGCGGCCCCTTTGAGCTTCGCGGTAACAAATGGATTTGATTAAACTGTCACATGCAGCGTTAGCATAGCATATCATGTTCAATATGAAAAAGATCATAAATCTGAGTTGTATTTCATAACAGCTCTGTGGGAAGTTTTTTTCTCCCCACCCAATAAAAATGTGCTGCATCGGTTTGAATCGGGACCTATTAGGACATAGGCACCCGGTTCCACGGAATCTCACTCTTCTGGCCACTTCTCCCCGACCACCCCCCTCCTTCCCAAATAGCCACTTTTCCACCTCGTCGGCGCCACGCTGTGTGATGGCAGAGTGGGGAGAGGCAGAAGTGTCAACAGGAACCCAAAGGCTGTTCTTTCAACTCTTGGGGGTAGGGGGTGGGGGTTCATGAATTCCAGCAAGTCAGGAGCAGAGGGCTCCCCCGAACCCATCCGGGACCGAATTCCTTGCCTAACGGGCCGGACCGGAGCGAACCTGTCCTCATGCCCAACTCTCCCTGCCCCTCTGTCCCCGGGGGTGAGGGGTGTGGAAATGCTGCAATTCGGCGTGAACTTTGACTATTACCCACTCGAGTCGGACTTGAAACATTCCGCGCCGCAGCCGCGCTCCCTCCTTCCAGCCACAGCTTCCGCGGGCATTTCATGTCTCATCATAAAAATAATGAAGCCTCATATGATTTAAGCAAAACCGTCTCAGCAGAGCTGCAGCCCGAGCAAAAGTTGCAGTGCGGAGCCGGGCTGCAGCTCCAGTTTATGCCTCATTAGGAGGCTCGGGGAAGAAGAAGAAGAAGAAGAAGAAGAAGAAAAAAATACCCACATCCGCACACGCACGCGCGCGCCCGCAGACACACACACACCGCAAAGCAGCCGCCGCGTGTGTACACAGTCGCCGCACTTACCTTCTCAATTAAGCGATACAGGGGGAGGCGGTTCAGAAAGCACAGTGGCTGCTTTGTAGCGCTTCTCCTTGGGAAAGGTCAAAAAGAAGCATTGTTTGAAAAAAAAAAAAAAAAGAGGGGGAGGGAATCTCTATTTTTTTTTTTTAAGTTTACAATAATGAGGTCCTCAAGGATCCGCCAAGTAATGGTGTTGATCGCATCTGAGCCACAGGTGTCCTCCTTTTAGGCAACCGCAGTCCGAGGCGGTCTCTCTCGGTCCTGGCTCCAGACAACTTACCCCCGCAGCACGCCAGGAGCCGCGCTGAAGGCGGCCGGGGCTCTCAGCTGCAAAATGCAATCCCTGCCCAGCCAGACCTCATACAGCCCGAGAAAAGGTCACTCCGTTATTACTGAGCCGGCGGAGCCCTGGCAGCGCTTGTCAAGACCACAGAGAAGCAGCTCCCTTCCGATTGAAGACTATTTACCTCTCGCCCCCACCCCTCCCCTCTTCTCTCCTTCCCTTCTCTCCCTCCCTCGCTCGCTGGCTCCCTCGCTCGCTCGCTCTCCTGTGCCTGTTCTGCAGCTCAGTCAAGTACAGCCGCCCTCGGAAAGTGGCAAAGCAGCCGCGAGACAGATCGGGCTTTGTTGCTAATTTCCCAGGGTGAAAATTTACAAGCCTGCGAGTGCCGTCAGCACAGCCACATGCATATGCTGCTCACAAACGCTGGGGACGACCCCGCGCGCAAAAAAAGTGACCTCTGCAGGAGGCGGCTCAGGAGGGACCCTACCTCCTGGACCCGTTCAAAAGAAGTCCTGCGAAGGAGCTCCCAGGAAAAGAGTGGGGTGCCTAAAATAACCCCGGCGTTTTGGGAGTAGGTGGACACATTTAAAGCAAACTATTCCAAAGCCTTTTCTGACGCCGCCAATTAGGGGAATTAAAAGAAAAGCCAGGGAAGCAAACTGCTACCAGAATACCCTGGGAAAGCACACAGCCCTCCCCTTTCATAAATGTCTGGGGGTGGCTGCGGTGGCCCGGTCTCTGACTTCCATTCATGAACTCTCGAAAGTCGCTGCTCCGCAGGCAGGTCTGCCACACGAGTGGCTCCAGCAGATGACACACTCCCCTTCCTCCCCTACTCTAACGGCCCAAGCACAGGCTGAACGTGTTCCCCATGGACCAATACTCCCATCCCCCTCCCATCCCCCATTTAAACACTTCCTGCAACTACTTGAATTTCTTCCCATTTAAAAGGTACATGCCGGAATGAAAAACACCCAAGAACACCCATAAACATGTTCTCATGACTAACTTGGCCAAAGAGCCATGGAGTGTCTTCATAGGCTTGTGTTAGAGGCCTGGTCAGATTTTTGTTTTGTTTTTCCTTCTTGATGTAGGTCCCATTCTCCCCAACCTTTTCTCCTCTTAACTTTACATCTGTAACGGCCATTAGGAGCTTTAAAGTATCTTATTCTTTTTTTTTTCTTTAGTTTTCAAAATGGAAAGTCATTATCTCTTTTTGGCAACTATCTTAGCATCCTCCCCAGATTCTCTAAAGCCCGGTCAAAGGTCAAGCTTAAAAATAGTCCAGATTTGAATGACCCTGGCTGAAATGTTTTAAAAGGCCAAGAAAGATCCATTTGTTGAACTCCAAAAAAACTTTTTTTATTCTCAGCACCACCGGTTTTAACCTAGTTCTAGTTGTAAAAATAAGTAAGTAAGTAAATAAATAAAGGCAGCCCCTCCCCCATGAATACTTAGGCTAAATTATGCTCCTCTTCATATAGAATGGTACAACATTGATAACTGATTTTTATCCCTCCTCCTTTTTTATAAGCCCATAATAATAGAGTATGGAGTTTGCTTTCCTCTCCCTTTAAAAGGCAACAAAACTCAGAACTAACCTGAAAAATAACGAAAGTCACAGACGGCGGATTAATGAGAACCCCTTCAGATGGTTTGTTCTGTACATAGGCTGATTTCTTAAGTTTGGCTTTTCTGGCCCGTGTCAGCAGGCACACACGCACCTCACCCATCCACACAGCTCCCGCTGCTGCACCCCACCTCTCTGCTCCAGCCACTCTGAAACACCCCAGTGTGTGTGTGCATGTGTGGTGTGTGTGTGTGTCTCATGCGCTCTCTCTCAGCCAATGCACTGAGAAGAAGAAGAAAAGAGGGAGGGAGGGAGAAGTATGTGTGGGGAAAGGGAGAAATAAAATCAAAACAAATGGTACAGCTAATGAGGACAATTAAATTAATTATGTTCAAGGAGATGAGATTTTTTTTCCCTCCAACTGTATGATCTGTTACCCCTCGCTGGCAACTGCTGCTCTGTAATTCATGGCAACTGATTAGTGCATCTATGCAAATCTTTGTTTAAATCATTCAACTAATTAAATGATGGGATTATTCCTCTGCCTACGGTGACATCATTCGCAGTAATTAGTACTCTATTTGGACTGTGGCAGTAAGACTCTCGATATCAACACCAACCTGCAAAGACATGAACCACTTTGTCACCTTATTTTTTTTTAAGGGACAAACACCCAGATCTCTAATTGTGTTTCCCACCCACCCCCAGCGTCCCCCCCAATCTTTTTTTTCTCTCAGTTTTACCATTTACCCCACACTTGTATGGGCAAGCAAGGGAAGAGAGAAAGAGGGAGAGAGAGAGAGGGAGAGAGAGAGAGAGAGAGAGAGAGAGAGGAACTTAGTGAATAATATGCCAAACCACATGTGTAAAGGAATAAAATGGAATAGTTAACATTCAGCTCCATGCCATTCATTTTCCCCTAAAATGTAATGATAATTAGATGGGTCATAAAATGCTCTTCTTTTCATTATGACTGATGAAATGCATTAAAGCTGACAGGGTATTACCTGACAGTAATTAGGTTTTGTCATGAATTAAATTATTTGAAAGCAGGCTATCTCCCCAATCACGCAATTTACAGCAAGATTTTTTTTTAATCTGTGCTACAGAAAGAGAGAGAGAGATAGAAAATAGCAGTTTTTCTCTTCATAATCATATGAATTATTCACAGAAAAAAAATCATCAGAAAAAACCCCGTGCAGATGAAGAGGCTTGCCACTTAATGTACTGCACAGATGTGATCATCAGCGGTTGCCGACAATGAAATATACAAGTGCACACAAAGTGATCTGGTGAACAAGAGGTGGAATTTAATCATCTTCTGCTGACACTCTGCGAAAAACACCATTAACCCTCAGCAAACCCCCTGTTTTCCTGGCTCCCCCCCCCACC
>NW_005358943.1:2683059-2705559 GCF_000412655.1 Myotis brandtii | reverse complement strand
ATTCTGCATGGTCTTCAAAGGTATTTGCTAATTTGTTACCTATATAGATGTCACAATAGACTTGTCCCTATGGAACCACCAGGTGAGTGATCAACCCTCGGCCGCTTAAATTTGCTTTCCTCGATCAAATTTCTCCTTCACAACCACATATTTGTGTTTTAATTTTTCACATATTGAACACAATTATCAGACTGTTCAGAGAAAACTTATTTGAGGTTTCAAAATGAGGTGTTTTGCAGGACTCTAAATCAACCATAATTCTGGCCATTGCTAGTTCCTCTCCAATTTGATTGAGAGATGATTTTTTGAAAAACTAATATTTAATTCTTAGGTGGAAAACATTTGTCACCTCTTCATACTTCAGAGACAAATGTAATGTGTTTATCTTGGTCAAAATCTTTTAGAGAGAAGATGTATACAATTTAAAAGAGTGTGACACCTAGTTTACAATCCTCAAGCTATTTCTTTTTGAGACTGTGTACTGGTTGGAAAGTTTACATTTGTATGTGGCTGTGAGCCAAGTAGAGAGGCAATAGAATCTACCAAAGGAGCTAAGTTTAATGCAAGTCATGGTTTTTCCTCTTTCTGTGAGTATTAGATTGCCTAGTTGTCTCCCACGGCCCCCCTTGTCTCCCCTAAGATATGGGTATAATGATTTTTGAAGTTTCAAATATATGTTTTTCCATTTCTCTTATGCCCTCATAACTGATATAGACAATTTAAAGTTAAAAGTATTTCCATTTTCCAACAGTAGAGGAAGCATAATATGCTATAGTAACTGCCTTATAGAAACTCCTCAAAATGATACCAATTATCATCATATTCAATATGGCCAGCTCAATTTTTTACTCTTTAAGGAAGGGTCATTCTTGTTCTAATCTTCTCAGCAACTCTGCTTCTATAAAAATACTTTGAACATTTTTTTTGAAACTTATATATAGTTACTCTGTATTCCCTGCTTATTATGGTCTGAATGTTTGAGTCCCACTAAAATGCTGAAATCCTAATGCCCAATGTAATGTTATTAGGATGTGGGGCCTTTGGGAGGACTTAGGTCATGAATGACATTATATTCTAATAGAAGAGACTCCACAGACATCCTTTGCCCCATCAACCATGTTGAGGACACAGCAAGACCAGCTATGATCCAGGAAGAGGGTTCTCACAAAAATATGACCATGCTGGCATGTTGATCTTGAACTTCCATGCCTCCATCACTGTGAGAAATAAATTTCTATTGTTTATAAGCTACCCAGTGTGTGCTATTTTATTATAGCAACCTGGATAAAATAACAAAGTGCTGGCTAAAAACTTTAAGGATTCAAGTTTTGTACTAATTGGTTTTGTATTCCATATAGTGCCAAGTAGAGTGTCTTGCTCACAACAGATATTCATTAAATGGTGATTTAAATTATTTAAACTAAAAAAAAAGCCACAGTCCTGAAAACAATGTTTAAAATGAAAATTTAAATCTAAGTTGTTGATAAAAATATCAACCTAAGCATATGACTATCAGATGCTACTTGGCTCTGGTATTTCAACATTTTTCACACTATGTATACTTTCAAAAAGATTTATTACAGCATAGTGTAAAGATTTGTTTCATCATCTGTCTTCATGGTTACATCGTAAGTTCTTGAAGGCAGAACCTACATACAGTTCAGTATCTGCAAGGTCTATACTAGGGCCTAGTGCATAGTAGCTACTCAATAAATTTTACTGCCTGAGTAGATAAATGGAAAAGTAATAAATGAATAGAAAGACTCAAAGGATAGTAGATCTAAATAAAATTATCATTATTTAAAATCTCTAGGTTTGTGAGACAAGTAAAGAAGAAGGAGACAGAAAATGGAAATCAATGGAATTTTTTACGTGAACTGGAATGATAGTTTCCTGTAATTTACAGAAACATTGGGACTTTTAGAAGGTTTATAATGTAAGACTGTCTAAGCACATGATATTTATTAGTTATTATAAGTAAAAGTAATTTTTAAGAGGTCATTAGTAGTGAAAGAACATCTCAGGTAACTTATTTAAAATATTCCAAGATGTAACTTTTGCTAATTATGTCTAAAGCTACTTACAAAAACATTAAAAAAAATACAAGGCATCAAGTCTCAAAGAACCTAAACCCAGAACCTGGGAGGAACTTGTGATAGTCAGTGATAAGTCAATTTTCTTGATAGTCTTAGGCTTCATCTAAGACAAGGAGAACACCTAAAAGAGATAGGAAGTCAATTTGTAGTATCCTCATTTTATTTTTGGGGTCTATATTCAGAGTATACACCAACCAACAAAAGAGACTATCAATGTGTTGACTTGTGAAATATTTGAAGATCTATTCTCAGATCTCCCTTACCTTCCCAATTGCAATCTTTTTCACCATTCAGAAAGAGCATCTTTTCATTTTGTTGATAGTTTCTTTGTAAAAGCTTTTTAGTTTGACGTAGTTCCATTTGTTTATTTTTCCTTTGTTTCCCTTGCCCCAGGAGATATATTGCTAAAAATATTGCTATGAGAGATGTCTGAGATTTTACTGCTTATGTTTTCTTCTGGGCTTTTTATGGTTTTGCCACTTACATTTCAGTATTTTATCCATTTTTAGTTTATTCTTGTATATAGTGTAAGTTGGTGGTCTAGTTTCATTTTTTTTGTATGTTTCTGTCCAATTTTCACACCATTTGTTTAAGAGATGGTCTTAACTACATTCTATGCTCTTGCCTCCTTTGTCAAATATTAATTGACTATAAAGGCATGGTTTTATTTCTAGGTCCTCTATTCTGTTCCAATGGTCTATATGCCTGTTCTTATGTCAGCACCAGGCTATTTTTATTACAATGGCCTTTTAGTATAATTTGATATCTGGTTTTGTGATTCCTCCAACTTTATTCTTCTTTCTCAAGATGGCTGAGGCTATTTGGGGTCTTTGGTTTCATATAAATTTTTGGAATATTTGTTCTAGATCTATGAAATATGTCATTGGTACTTTAATAGGCATTGCATTGAATCTATAGATTGCCTTGGGTACTATGGACATTTTACTGATTTTAAATCTTCCAATCCATGATGCAGTATATGCTTCCACTTAGTTGTCTCTTCTTAGTATCCTGTAATTTTCCATGTACAGGTCTTTTACTTCCTTGGTTAAATTTAATCCTAGGTACCTTATTTTTTTGTTGTTGCAATAGTAAATGGGATTGTTTTTAAATTTCTCTTTCTGATTGTTCATTATTAGTGTATAAAAAATGCCACCAATTTCTGAGTATTAATTTTATATCCTGCTACTTTGCCCAATGTATTTATTATATCTAGTAGTGTTTTTTTGTAGAGTCATTATGGTTTTCTATGCACAATATCATGCCATCTGGAAAAAAATGACAGTTTTACTCCCTCTTTTCCAATTTGGATGCCTTTTATTTTTTCTTGTCTGATAGCCATGGCTAAGACTTCTAGTATGTTCACCAATAGTGGCAGCCACTATGGAAAACAGTATGGAGTTTTCTCAAAAAATTAAAAATGGAACTTCCTTTTGACTCAGTTATCCCACTTCTGAGAATATGTCCTAAGAATCCTGAAACACCAATCAGAAAGAATATATGCACCCCTATGTTCATTGCAGCATTATTTACAATAGCCATGATTTGGAAAAAGCTCAAGTGACTACCAGTAGGTGAGTGAATAAAAAAGCTGTGGTACACTTATAAAATGGAATACTACTTGGCTGTAAAAAAGAGGGGAAAAGGAAAATCTTGCTTTTTGCAACAGCATGGCTGGACCTGGAGATTATTATGCTAAGAAATAAGCCAGTCAGAGAAAGACAAATACCAAATGATCTCACTTATATTGTGGAATATAATGAACAAAACAAACTAACAAACAAAATAGGAACAGAGTCATGGAAGCATGGAACAGATTGACACCTGTCAGAGGGGAGGGGTTTGGGGAACTTGATGAAAGAAGGTGCAGAGATTAGCCAAAAATCATCTATATATAAAAGGTTAATATGTAAAGTGTCCCCTTGGGAGTTCGACCGGGAGACTGGGAGTTCGATTGCTCACTATGACGTGAACTAACCACCAGGGGGAAGCTCGGAATGAAGGAAGGCCCCAGCCAGTAGCCGGCAGCCAGAAACTGAGGAAGGAAGGCCCTGTTCGCCTGCCAGGCCTAGGGACCCTACCTGTGCACGAATTTTGTGCACTGGGCCTCTAGTATATACATAACACATAGACACAGACAACAGTATGGTGATAGCCAGAGGGAGGGAGCTGGAGAGGTGGGCAAAAGTGGGGAAAATGGGGATGAAAGAGACTTTGCTTGGGAAGATGGGCACAGGATGCAGCATACAGATGACTTTTTTGAGTTGTACAATTGAAATCTGTATGGTTTTGCGAACCAATGTCACCCCAATAACAAGTCTTAGTTCTGCAAAAAAAAAAAAGAGCATTTTTCAAAAACAGTTGGGTGGGAGCTATGGAATGGGACCACTGATTGCTCATTGCACACTGGTTACTTCTGTCTCCATAAGCAAAAGTCTGAAGATGATCACAGAAGTATTCTGGGTATAGTTTATAGCAGGACATTTATGCTGTTGTCTAATATATTTTCTCAGAGTTTTAGAGGAACAAGCAGGAGGTAAAAGGAGTTGCCACCTCAATAGAACAAATGCCTTTTTAGAAAATCATAGTGGAATCTTGACACATTAACTTTCTTTTTAGGTTTGAATCTGAGAAGGAGATATTGTCATTGATTCGCCAGCATGTGGTTTAGGGTCATCCGTCCCTCTCAAATTCTGACAATCACTGAGTTTAGGAAGTGTCCCATTCAAGAACTTGTAAAAAGTAGAAATAAAACAAAACATTAAGTAACAAAATACTGTAAAACAATGGAAAAGAATTACCAACTTGAAGACTCAAAGAAAGAGTATATTTCTAAAAGCAATGTCTTGTAAGACTTAAGAGACATTTTGAAACGTGTTTGCCATACTTAATAAAATTCAAGAATGAGCCTCCATGAGGCAGCAACAGCAGACAATTAAAAACAGTGAGATACAAAAGGATGATGGGTAAGCTAAAAAGGAATTTCAATAAAATAAAATATATTACAGGAAAAATAAATCCCATGTTTTAAAAGGCATGGAAAATATTGAATTATAGTCATGATAATACAGAAGCATGAATCAGTGATGTGAAGCTCTCTTAGGGTATATAAGAAGATAATATAGAGATGAAAATTATGAAATAGAGCATGATAGTTAATAAAACAAAAAAGGAGCTTTAATGTTTTTAATTTGTGTTCCTGAAAAAGGAAACAAAGCATATGAAACAGAAGCAGTAAATAAAAATATTATAGAAGAAAACTTGACTGATTGACCTACATATACAGATTTGAATGATTTAATGAAATACAAGATAAAACAATGGAGGAGACATACAAATCTCATATTGACAAACTTTTGAATTACAATTAATTTATTAAAATAATGTCAAATATCCAAATAATGGGGAAAATATATTATCCATAAAGTAAAAAAATGTATCCAGCTAGCTTCAGACATTCAAGTAAATATTCTAAAACAATGAAAAATATATAAGATTTTTGAAAGAATAATGTTGTGACTTAAGGGTTTCACATCCAAACATTTTGTATTTTCTTGTGTAAAAGCCATTTGAGTGGTTTTCAATGCACAAATGGTCAGAAAAATAACATTTATGTAGCTTTACAAACAAATTATTTGAAGGGTTGCTCCAAATCAGCCTCAAAAAAATCAGATGTAAAATCCAAAAATATAGGACAGTGATGGCACAAAAAATTGCTAGAGTTTGTCCTTTCTCTATTTGGATCAGAATATCTGGAGTCCTTTATGTTATGCATTGGCAGAATGATGCTTAAGCCAGAGCTTCTTTCATTTGTGTCTCTTCAACTCCCATCACTTCCCCATCACCAGGAAACAGATTTTTTATGTCTCGTTCTTCACCTCTAAATTCAGACTGAATCTTTTATTAGGTTCAATAACCTAGAAACTAAGTAGCACTTGTGAAGTTTCTAAAAGGTGTGTGTGTGTGTGTGTGTGTGTGTGTGTGTTTATTGATGTCAGAGAGAGGGAGAGGGAGAGAGGGACAGAAACATCAAGGATGAGAGAGAATCATCTATTGGCTGCCTTTAGAAGGGAGAGGGAGAGAGAGAGGGATAGAAACATCAAGAGAAAATCATCAAGAGAAAATCATCAATTGGCTGCCTTTTGCATGCCCCCTACTGGAGATCAAGCCTGCAACCCAGGCATGTGCCCTGCCTGGCAATCCAACAGTGACCTCCTGGTTCATGGGATGGGTCCGGGATCAAGCCTGCAACCCAGGCACGTGCCCTGACTGGCAATCCAACAGTGACCTCCTGGTTCATGGGTCGACACTCAACCACTGAATCACACCAGCCAGGCTAAAGGTATTTTTACATGACTGAAATATTATGCTTGACAGAGTTTTGGTTTACACCTAAGACCATATATTAGCAATTATTTTTACTAATTTTTCCTCATTAATGAGGCCTCTATTATGAGAAAGTTGTTTGTTTGTTTTACAGATTAAGAAACTGTTAATAAAGAAGGTTCGTGGAATCTTTCAAAACCCCACACTTAGAAGGAATAAATTTAAATTTGTATCTTCTGACCTCAAATCATACACTTTATTACTTGTCTAATTTATGATTGGCTCATGGATTTTTCAGAAACATGGTACCTTATATTTTTTCTTGGTTTTATTTCATCAAAAAAAAAACCTTTATTACACTTATTTTTTTTCAATTAGTTTAGCCTATATTCAACTCTCAAGTGTATAATTATCCTCTATAAAGATATTTATATCTGAAAAATCACTTTTCTAATTTCCAGTTGGTATGCCAGATTCCAAACTGCCTTTTTGACTTCTATTCTATAGCCCAGCATTACATTCTTTTGGAGAGAAATTTGAGATAAAAAATACATGATTTTGAGAACTTTATTCTAATCACCTTTCTTCACCAGAATATAAAGACTAACATTTACTTTTAAAAACTTTGTTTATTAAAAGCTCTAAGTATTGTTTGAGGGCCCATAATTTTTTTAAAATATCATAAAGGTAAAAATATTCCAATAAAGTGTGAAAGTACTAGTTATTTCAATGAAGAGACATACCACCTTTATTTCTCCTCCAATAACAAATATTAGAGCTGTCTCTCTAGTGAAACTAAGGAACATAGCCATTAAAAAATATGGAGTTGGCATTCTAGATTATCTCTAGAATTTAAGTTTAAGGAAAACAACTACATTTTTATTGTTTTAAGATTCTATTATCATTACACCATTACCATATTATTAGACAGGGTAGAAAATTGAAGCAGCTTTTGCTTGACTATTCTCAGTTGGGTGGTTTTCTTTTTTAGCTTTCTCAGGGAATAATTGAGAAATCCAATTGTATTTATTTAAAGCACACAATATGATGATTTGATATACATTGTAAAATGCTTACCAGATCAAGATAATTAACACATCCATCACCTCACATAGTTAACAAAATTAATTTTCTTTCTTTCTTTCTTTCTTTCGGGACTTGTTTGGGTCATGCCATCTGCCAAGTAATGCTGTGCAAATTACAGGTGCTCAGAGTATCAGAGTCCTTTTCTTTGAACTGCTAGGTTCCTAAATGACCAATAAGAACCTACCCAGATACACATGATCTATCCACAAGCTTTAGACTCAGATACAACAGTATACTTAGATGTTTTATGAGGTATCCAAAAGAAATGTGCGTTGACTTGATTTCCCCACAGTAGTTTAAATTTGCAATGACATGCTTCTTCTTCTCCTTACTACTTCTTCTTCTTCTTCTTCTCCTTCTTCTTCTTCTTCTTCTTCTTCTTCTTCTTCTTCTTCTTCTTCTTTTGGTGGTAAGATGCTTAAGATTGATAAGGTTACTCTTGTGGCTGCATTCAGATAAGATTTTTAGGAGTTTGCTGGGCTAGAACATCCAAGATAGCTCTTCATCCTCCAGGGTCTCTCCTCAATAATCTCGTCTCTAGGTTGAACTTCACACTTCTACTTGCATCACACTTGGCACTGTCTTATTGGCCAAAGCAAGTCACATGGTCAAGCCTGGAGTGGGAAAACTATATATACATGTGAACACTATGGGACATGATGTTTTAAGGGTCAGAAATGAAATAGCTTGCTGCAAGGGGAGAAATTTAGATGTAGTTATGCTTGAGTTGGCTTATCATTTGCATCTGATCTCCTATCTTGAAATGTTGCTTTCCTAGTAAGGATGAAAACAGTAATAAAGAAGATGGGTATATATTTATAAAAGAACTTAAAATATTTTGGAGTATATGTACATTTTGTGTATAAAGAAATTAATTACTCTAATTGGAATCACATATTATTTGAATAGACAAGATTAGAACTGAGAGTTGAGCTAATATATTGGCTACTAAGATTAACATAATAGCTAAAATCATAGTGTAGTAAAACAAACACTTTGGGCTAAGAAATAGAATTAGCTGCCATCAAGCTGTGAGCCTTTTAGGATGTCATTAAAGTTTTCTAGGCTTCATCTTTTTACATATTAAAACAAATGCCTTGAACTAAATCACTTCTTAGCACTAGTCCAGCTCTTAAATTTGCCATATCCTTAAAAATTCTTTAAGTAGCATTAGAAACACGCGAAAAACAAATGTAATTCAAATTCCCTGAGCAATCAGCCAACTATGCTGGGGATTGTGATGGATACATAAACATTGATTTGTGGTTATTAAGATTCTAAATCAACCAATGGGGTCTTTGTAGCTGCCTATAAAATCTCAATCACAACAGAAAACATGGTCAGAGGGTACTCCATGATCTATGTTCTCTTGGATATGACCAGATAGTATCATAATTAGGACTCAATAATAGACAAGGCCCCTATGTAAGGCCTAGAGGATATACTGTATACGGTAAATCTGCAAATATTATCATTAAAGAAAAAGAGAGGTTACACTGTCTAAAGCGGCAGGAAGTAAGGAGTGCTTGGTTATCTCTGGTCATCAGAGCTACAGTACCAGAGATGTTTCTTACGTTATAATTCTTCCAGGCTTTCTGCCTTTTCAACTTGATGCAGTAGCTAAAGTAACTGAATATGTAGAACCCCTCCAACATCCCCCTTCTGCTCTGTTAGTACCTTTTTCTTTATAATCATTTGACTTCCATTTCTTTTTATTCTTCTTGCAAATAAATCTCCATAAGCCCTCAGCAATCTAAGACATTATCTTGTGTCTGAAGATCAACTGCTATTTGCAAAGCAGGATTTTTGTCAAACTCACAAATTGTTTTTTATTGCTCCCGTCGTCACTTATTTTCTTGCTCTTGGATATCGCTGTGTTTATTTTATACCATTTCACATTATGTATATGGAATCTCCAAATAAATTAGTTCATAAACTAGTTCATTTCCTCCCTTTACTTATATCCTATGTCCCTCCCACAAATTGGTCCATCCATTTGAGGGGGGAAAGTTCTATATGGCATATGGACTTCATGGAGTACTGAAACATCCTCTGCACTCAAACTGGAATTTCCATTCAGGAATTACTTTCTGCCTTAGGTCACTGGCCCTTTAAGTAAGTTTTCTGTGACTTGAACTGAGCTGAGCTCCCTTTCACCTTGAGTCTTCCACCTCTTAACCATAACAAAGTTAATCTTAAAAAGAACTGAACACTACACAGAGCTGTCAGACAGAACTTTCTAGGATGATATAAATGTTCTCTCTCTCTGCAGTCCAATAGTTTATCCACTTGTGGCTATATAGCACTTGAACTATATTTAATATGGTAAAGAAAGTGAATGTTTAACTTTTAATTAATTTAAATGCAGTGGCAGACAGTTATTTTCTTGATTATTCTACACTTAGGGTATTTCTTACACTTGGGTTACCCATCATTATTCCCTCAATCATGAAAATCCTACCTATTTTGACAAGTCTAGATCTAGATTTCTCTTCTACAGAGCATCTTCCTGACATTGAGTCCGTACTGATCTCCCCCTTCTTGTAACATGAGTTGTGCCACCGCACTGGCAATTATTGTACACGGTTGTGTGTTGTAATCCAGCTGCTTTGCAGAGGTGTGTTTTTCTCCACAACCAAACAGAAAACTCTTTGAGGTCAGAAACTGTGTCTAACATTTCTTTTGCATGCCTCTCGGCAAGATAGCATATACTGGGCACCTGGTTGCTGCTCGCTAAGTATTTATTGCATGGGTCAGTATAGTAGGTTACATCAGGGAGCAGGGTGACTGGGCAGATGGTACCCTATTGACAAAAGCCACACTATTTCCTCCTAGAAGTGATGGCGTATTTTGATAGTCTTTTTATGTGGCCCCAGAAAAGTCTCTGGGAACCACAATATACAGTTAGAGAGCCTGGCAAGATGAGAACCAATTTCTTGGCAACTGCAGTGTCCAGTTCAGCAATATTGAACTGATTTCTTCCCAATAAAAAATACACCTAAGCCGATGGATTGCAGGAGTGAAATTCTAAGATTTCTCTCATGTGTGTAGAAAGCCACATGGTGGCTCCCACCACTAGTGATTTCAGACCTGTGTAATAGTCCTGTTTTCACTTTTTACTACTTCTTGAAATCGTGGGCTATGTTATTTGTATAGTGTGTCTATTCAAACTGTCAGTGTGAAGACTCTTAGCTCTGAACTTTCTAGACCAGAGTGGGACAAGAAAACAAAAGATAAAGCAAATGACAGAAACAATGCAACGCAGTGCTAATGATTTTAAATCACCGTGACAAAACCTTCCTGGATGTCATGTGAAATTATTGATAAGTTTGAAAAGATATACCATATTGAAGTAACAATAGCGTAACAGTAATATTTTTGAAAATAGTCAACAATGTTCAGGATCTGTTTATATATAGCACGCATTTTAGATGTAACAGCCAGGAAAACCTTATTATTATAAACTTCACTGGAAGATCTCTGAGGTCCCTTCCAGCTTTAAAATGCTGAATATAATTCAGAATTTATGATAATTTGAACTAGGCTTGGCTGAAATTTACTTTTGTATGATCTATGAAGCAAGGATTTGCTAATAGTGTAAACAAGGTTGCTTGAGGCTTTTAACCAAGCTGTTCTTAAGGATTTTAACACATTGTGTGATGCAAATGGGTCTAACTAATTCCAGAATGATTCCCACCTATTTATGAAAGCAGGCAACCAAAGTCTGTTACTTAGAAATGGCGTTTATTAGCAGCCACATTTACAGGGTGAATTTGAAAGTAATGGATCTGCATTTCTTATTAGAGTCTATAGTTTTTGGTGGATTTTGTTTTGTTGGTGTTTTCTGTTGTTGTTAATTCAGATTGTTTTCTTCAAGGCTAGAATATATCAAAGAGGTTTTTCTGTGATTAGAAATAACTATTTCACCCAGCTGATGTGACTCAGTGGTTGAGTATTCATCCAGGAACAAAGAGGCCATGGTTTGATTCCTGGTCAGGGCATATGCCAGGGTTTTAGGTTTGATCCCAAGTATGAGGCATGCTGTTTCTCTCTCATAGATGTTCCTATCTTTTTACCCATCTCTTTTATTCTCTCTCTAAAAAAGAAATCAATAAAAACTTTAATTTTTTTTAAAAGTGAAAGAAGTCTTTATAAAAAAGACTATTTCAAATACAATGGTCTATTTCAGTGGTTTATTTTCCCTCTTACTTACTATATCTGCTTTATCACTTTGAAAATATATTTATTAGGCATTGCTGTTATCTTACTGCCAACCCAAATGAGATTGGGCTTTTATGGCAACCTAATTACTCTTTGAGAAATAATTAAAAACCAAGATTTTCCTATGTTTAGCTCTAATTCTGATATTTGTTTATAAGTCTTCAAAATACAAATAATTAATGTTGAAACTGTAAGATTAGGTTCACTCCAGTGAAGTCTTGAGTTTTGTAAGAGTTTGTCACCTCAGTTTGTTTTTCTTGATGTTAAAATAATTTTCCATGTATATAAAGGCTAAGAAAAATTCTGTACAGTACTGTGGAACCAAAAATTTACTCTAAGCAATAGGGTTTGCCAATTTATTTCCTATAAAAACAGCAAAAATTCTAATCAAGACAGCATGGTATTGACATAAAAACAGACACATAGGTCAATGGAACAGAATAGAGAGCCCCAAAATAAGCCCACACCTATATGGTCATTTGCTATATGACAAAGGAGGCAAGAACATTCTGTAGGGATAAAGAAAGTATGTCCAATAAATGGTGTTGAGAAAATTGGACAAATACTTGTAAAATATAACACTAGAAAACATTTTTACACCATAAACAAGAATATGCTCAAAATGGAATAATGACTTAAATGTAAGACTTGAAACCATAGAACTCCTAGAAGCAAACATAGGCCGTAAAATCTCTGTCATTTCTTTTAGCAATAATTTTTTCTGATATATCTCCTCAGACAAGATAAACACACACACAAACAAATGAGACTACATCAAGCTAAAAAGTTTTGCACAGCAAAGGAAACTATCCACAAAATGAAAAGAGAACCTACTGAATGGGAGAAGATCATTTGCTAATAATACACCCCATAAGGGCTTAATATCCAAAATTTATAAAGAACTCATACAACTCAGCACTGAAAGATAAAACAATCCAATTAAAAAATGAGCAAAGGGCCTGAATAGAAACTTCTACAAAGAGGACATACAGATGGCCAATAGACATATGAAAAGATGCTCAATGTCACTAATCATCAGAGAAATGCAAATTAAAACCACAATGATATATCACTCATACCTGCCATAATGGCCATGATCAATAAACCAACAAATGACAAGTGTTGGCGAGGATGTGGAGAAAAGGGAACTCTTGCGCCTTTTTGGTGCAGCCACTGTGGAAAACCATAGAGAGGGTCCTCAAAACATTAAAAATGGAACTGCCCTATGACCTAGCAATTCCACTTCTGGGTATATATCCAAAGAAATAAAAAAAATGCTAATTTGAAAAAAATATATGCACCTCTATGTTCATTGCAGAACTATTACAATAGCCAAGATATGAAAGCAATCTAAGTGCCCAACAAAAGATGGGTGGAGCCCTGGCCAGGTGGCTCAGTTGATTGGCGTGTCCTCCAGTACACCAAAAGGTTGTGGGTTCGACTCCTGGTCAGGGCATATACCTACAGTACAAGTTTGAGCCCCGGTCAGGGCAGAGTGCATATGGCAGGCAACTGATAATTGTTTCTCTCTCACATCAATGATTCTCTCTCTCCCTTCCTCTCTCTCTAAAATTGATTTAAAAAGAAAAGAAAAGGATGAGTGGATGAAAAAAGTAGTGATACATGTATGATGGAATATTACTTGGTCATTAAAAGAATGAAATTTTCCCATTTGCTACTGCATGGATGGACCTAGAGGATATTATGCTACAAAAAGTAAGTGAGACAGAAAAAGACAAATACCATATGATTTCCTTTATATGTGGAACCTAAAGAGCAACATAAATGAACAAACAAAACAGAAACAGACTCATAGATACAGAGATAAGACTGATGGTTGCTAGAAGGGAGGGAGCTTAGGGGAGCTAGGTGGAAAAAGTAAAGGGATTAAAAAGTACAAATTTATAGTCACAATATAGTTACAGAGATGCAAAATATAGCATAAGGAATACAGTCAATAATATTGTAATAACTATGTATGGTGCCAGGGGAGTACTAGAAATGCCACTTTGTAAAGCATATCATTACCTAACCACTTTGGTGTATAACTAAAACTAATATAAAATAATACTGAATGTAAACTGCAATTGAAAATAAAAAAATGATAATAAGGAATAAAAAACAGCAAAAATTCTTCTGAAGATCTGTACTAATACATATGCTATATTTTACAAAAATGAATACCAAGAATATCTACTTTGTAAATCTCATATACAGTTTAGAGTAATAATTTGAAAATCATTGAATTGAAAACAAGATGTAAAAAGTATTTGACATCACTGTCTACAACTAAAATATGAAATCAGTTCCACCAGAAGATGTTTCCATAACAATGCCTATGATCTCCCTCAGCAAGCATATTTCCTAAATACCATACATAGAAATAGAAATAAACACACATATATTTACATCATGTAGAACAGTGATATTTTATAGCACCATTGGCTAGATTCTAAAGGCCATGTTTCTACTAATGAAGAACAATGCTTATGAAAATATCAGACATATGATGCAGTTTAAAACTACTATTTCTATAGTGCTTTAAACAGTTTAAAACATATTAAGCAAATATTCTTGTAATTTTTAGTAACATAACATTCAAAAAATATCACTTGCCCTGGCTTAAGTTTTCTGTTTACATTACCTTACTTTACCTTCATAAGAATATCCTAGTTCATTTAAAAACAAAAGTTCTGGTTGACCTGAATTTGTTTTCACTTTTCTTATTGTAAAGCAGGGGTTGGCTATCTACAGCCTGCAGGCCAAATTCCACCTGCCACCTGTTTTTGTAAATAAAGTTTTATTGGTAAATAAAAAAAAAGAACCTGTGAAGTAGGAGCTATGATCATGTTCATTTAATGCATAGGAAAACTGAGGCCTTGAGGAAGAGAATAACTTGCACAAGAGATCCCACCAGTACTGGTATGTGGCAGAGGAAGCACTTGCATGAACATCTATTTGACCCTAAAACCTTTATTCTTACCCTTCAAGTTATTGTCTTTCTGAGCAGATGTACTTTTAATTTATTTTTCTCATGATGTCACTTGCACTCGTTATATTAAAACCTTATTCTCTCCATACAGCAAATATGAATAGGCCACTAATGTTGCTAAACAATACAACATATTTTGAAAAGGTATGGAATTATTATGTTGGAACAGTTGAAGAAGCTAGTTCAATGCTTTAGATGTTTTGAATGGTGGTCTAACAATATTTGAACACAGTTGTTGAGAGATTATTTTGCTCAGCAATCCAAATTGGTGTCTTTTGTAATTTGATCTGGTTTCATCAGTTTTCTGATGTTAAATTCTTCACCTGAAATTGTTTATACCAATGACATGACTTATTGCATCTCATTCAATTCAGGACTTCTCTTTCCCTTTGGTTGGTTGGGAGGGGTAAGTTGGTAACTTTTGCTTCTTCTTCTTCTTCTTTTTTTTTTCAAATAGAAAGCTATTTATTGTTGGTAATTCAAGTAATAAAATAATAATAATCTAGGAAGAATTTAAAATAAGAACTCTGCTAGATCATTAATTCTTTTTGTATTTTTAAATTTTATTTTATATTACTTTTTTATTGTTTAAAATATTATATATAGTATTACACATGTCTCCTTTTTTCCTCATTGACCTCCCCCCGGCCACCCCCATCCCCCAGCATATGCCTTCAACCCCCTAGTGTCTGTGTCCATTGGTTATCCTTATATGCATGCATAAAAGTCCTTTGGTTGATGGGGGAAGGTCAATGGTGGAAAAGGAGATATATGTACTATTATTTGTAATACTTTAAACAATAAAATAAAATAAAATGTTTCTAGCTATTCTTATTCATCAAATTATGTTGATCATTGTATCCCACATATGAGTGAGATCATGTGATATTTATTTTTCTCTGACTGGCTTATTTCACTTAGCATAATGCTCTCCAGCATATAGGAAATGTAATGATGTAAAAAATATCATTTGTTGAAGAAATATTGGTTTCTAGAGATTCTTAATACATGAGGCTGAAAATTTGTGACCTCTAAATCATTTTCTGGTTCATCTTTCTCTTTTTGTTCTCTAAAATGAGCATTGCTCCAGATTTTGCAGTATCACCAAAATGCTATATAATAAAAGGCTAAAAGGCAAATCGACCAAACAGCAAAACAACCGGTCACTATGATGCGCACTGACCACCAGGGGGCAGATGCTCAATGCAGGAGTTGCTCCCTGGTGGTCAATGTGCTCCCACAGTGGGAGCGCTGCTCAGCCAGAAGCCCTGAGCCAGGCTCATGGCTGGCGAGCACAGCCGCGGTGGTGGGAGCCTATCCCGCCTCCACAGCAGTTGGACATCCCCAGAGGGCTCCCCGACTGCGAGAGGATGCAGGCTGGGCTGAGGGAACCCCCGAGTGCACAAGTTTCGTGCACCAGGCCTCTAGTGTATAAATAAGAACTCAACTCAAAGCAAGATATTTTGATGTTAACATTTTAATTCTAATGAAATTTTGATTTGGTGGTCCTTATTAAGTGAACATGTTGGACATAATCAGCAGAAAATAAAATAGAGAAAGGATATAACTACACAATTGAATACTATGCCGCTATAAAAAAGAAAGAACTTTTAACATTTGCAACAACATGGATGGAACTGGAGAACATTATGCTAAGTGAAATAAGCCAGTTGGAGAAAGATAAATATCACATGATCTCACTCATATGTGGGATACAATGATCAACATAATTTGATGAATAAGAATAGCTAGAAACATTTTATTTTATTTTATTGTTTAAAGTATTACAAATAATAGTACATATATCTCCTTTTCCACCATTGACCTTCCCCCAACCTCCCCGCACCCCCCAGCACATGCCCTCACCCCGCTAGTGTCTGTGTCCATTGGTTATGCTTATACCAGAGGCCTGATGCGCAAAATTAGTGCAAGGAGCTTGGCCCTCGCGGCCCAGGCTTCATCTAGAGCAGTGATGGCGAACCTTTTGAGCTCGGCGTGTCAGCATTTTGAAAAACCCTAACTTAACTCTGGTGCCGTGTCACATATAGAAATATTTTGATACCATTTTTTGATTGGATTGTTTATCTTCCTTTTGTTAAGTTGTATGAGTTCTCTATAAATTTTGGAGATTAAGCCTTTATCAGAGATATCATTGGCAAATATGTTCTCCCATGCAGTGGGCTTTCTTGTTGTTTTGTTGATGGTTTCTTTTGCTGTGCAGAAGTTTTTTATTTTGATGTAGTCCCATTTGTTTATTTTTTCCTTAGTCTCCATTGCCCTAGGAGCTGTGTCTGTAAAGATATTGCTGTGGCATATGTCTGCTATTTTGCTGCCTATGGAGTCTTGTAGAATTTTTATGGTTTCCTGTCTTACATTCAAGTCCTTTAGCCATTTTGAGTTTGTTTTTGTGTATGGTGTAAGTTGATGATCTAGTTTCATTTTTTTGCATGTATCTGTCCAAATTTCCCAGCACCATTTATTAAAGAGACTGTTTTGACTCCGTTGTACACTCTTGCCTTCTTTGTCAAATAGTAATTGAGCATAATGGCTTGGGTCGATTTCTGGGTTCTCTGTTCTATTCCATTGGTCTATATGTCTGTTCTTGTGCCAGTACCAGGCAGTTTTGAGAACCGTGGATTGGTAATATAGCTTGATACCTGGTATTGTGATCCCTCCAACTTTGTTCTTCTTTCTAAGGATTGCTGTGGCTATTTGGGGTCTTTTTTTTAAAATTCCAAATGAATTTTTGGAGTTTGTTCTAGATCTTTGAAATATGCCATTGGTCTTTTAATGGGGCTTGCATTGAATCTGTAGATTGCTTTGGGCAGTATGTACATTTTAATGATGTTGATCCTACTAACCCATGAACATGGTATGTTCTTCCATTTGTTTATGTCTTTCTCTATCTCTTTTTTTTTTAATGTCCTGAAGTTTTCCGAGTACAGGTCTCTTACGTCCTTAGTTAAGTTTATTCTTAGGTATCTTAATTTTTTTCAAATAGCAGGGGAGGGGGGTTAGAGAGCAACCAAAGGACTTGTATGCATGCATATTAGCATAACCAATGGACACAGACACTGAGGCAGTAGGGGCTTGCCGGGGTAGGAATGGCTGGGGGAGGGGAGGGTCAATTGGGGAAAAAGGAGACATTGTAAAACTTTAGACAATAAAAAAATGTTAACTAAAGTTAGATGAAGAATAACATCTTATTGAAATATTTACATATAATTAGATACAGGAACATTTATCTGGGTAAAATAATGACTAATACAAACTATCAGAAAGTATAGCCATTCAAAAGTTTTGATTTGGACAAAAATTGATTTAATAATCAAATTTTCTCAAAAAATTTACACAGTTGCCAAAACCAGTTTGGCTCAGTGGATAGAGCGTCGGCCTGCGGACTCAAGAGTCCCGGGTTCGATTCCGGTCAAGGGCATGTACACAAAAGTTATAGCCTTTTTCTCAAAAAGCTAAGCACTCTCTGAGACCTCTTCACTCTGTCATCGACACCACAATTCTAACAGATCTTGAGTATCTGAGGGGGGAAAGCTCAGAATATCTTGGGACCCTTTCTCTATCATAACCACAGAAATCCTATAGAATCAACAAGTCATCCGATTACAGATCTATAATCAGATTGGTGTCATACCTCAATTGTTACTCAGTTATAGCTTTATCCCATTTTTATATGATAGAGATATTTCCGGGAATTTTCCAAAATTGATATTTTTATAAATAAAAATTTTATTCTACATGGAAAAAAAGTGATTTTAATGAGTCTATTTAGAAATTTTGGGTCACATGAAAAATTCATTGTATATTTTTCTATATCTTCTGTCATTAAAACATGACACACACGTATTATTTTATTTTTTTCAGAGAATAAGTTCTAAAGGGCATGCTGAATGTGGTTAATTGAAGATTTGTTTCTCTGGCAAATCTAGAGGTTCAATGACCCGTTGAATTAGTGTCACTGTGGTTATGTGGTTTGGTTTTCTACTTTTAGAATAAACCTAAAAGCTTTAAATAAATTACTGTGATTAATTGAAAGTTTTAAGCAGGAGTAAAACAAAGGCAATGAAGAAGGAAGGAACAAAGAGTTATCCAGTACTTTATATTTGAGGCAGTGCAGATGACATTTAAGATATAACTGTAAGGAGCAACTAAATTATAATGACCGTAACTTGACTGTGTGATCAATTTGATTTTCAGTGGGGCTTGGAATAAAACAATAAGTAAAAGAACAAATGCAGTTACACAAGATATCTTTTGAAAATATTGACTCAATTCATTCCATGGCAAAAAGACATGAATGTTTTTTTAATGATTGTAATTATGAAAATGGTAATAATGTATGTTGTTAAAATTTATGTGATTATGATCAACTTAAATAACATGGTCATTGTTCAACCACAGGGTTAAGCACACATTAGTTTTCTGACATAACTGTTGAAATTAAAACTGAGAGACCCAAGTTTGGGGTATTTCTGTTTGACTAGTATAATGGAAACAGAATCAACATTCAAAAATATATCATAGCAAAATTCTTTAAATATTTTAATAAAATCTCGGACTGGCAACAGGTAGAGTATAAATCAAAAAATAAAAAGGCAAGTAGATTAGAAGGACAAGACACTTGCCATTAGATTATAAATGAAATTGTATGGATTCCCATGTTTCTCTAGGGGAAAACAAAATGAAACAAAAACAGAAGAAGCAAACAAGAAAAGAATTAGAACAAAAGTTTTGTATTACTCATCCAAAGCGGCTGTGAACTAAGTGGTATGTGAGTGGTACAAGCAACATCTTGAGGCTTTAATTCCTAGACTAGGTATGGAAAGAAGTGAATTCATTATCAAATGACATTAGTATCTGAACTGAGGGATAACCTACATTATCATGTTGAGTCACAATGTTGTTTCCCAAGTATAAAGTTCAAGTGAAGAGTGATAACCAGGTTTAACTCAGTCCCAGCAAAAATACATGCATTTTTCATAAAATGGTTGAAAGTTTTATAACCTAAGTATCTTTTAATGTACTTTATTCATTTGCGGTCAATTCTTCTGTATGTAATGGAAGTGACAAAATAGTCGTATTTTTCAGATCAGTCCAGATTCCATAAAAAATGTTCTCTTTTAAATAAAACAAATCTCTAAATGTATAATTAAATGTAGTTTACACTTTGAATTATTTTTGTGTAATTAAGTTCACAAATGAGAAGGAAAACTATCAGATATGTCCTGATTTTAGATGTGAGTTATATGGATGTTTTATCTATGGCCTAATATCATGATATTTTAGCATTATGTTTTTGTTAGTTACTGTCATATATTGTACCCTTTAAAGTATTAATTGGACATAATTTTCAGGGTCCCGAAAAACCATTTCCTGGTTTAAACAAGGGATGTTTAAGGTCTAAGTCCACCTAAACTAGGTGGGTAAAATAAAAAACAAACAAACACATTTGCTTTCTTTCAGCCTTGAGTGATACTTTCTCTCTTACTTTCTCCCTCAAGCCCTCTCTTTCTATATTCCCTATGCCATTCTGTGGCATCCCCATAGGACTAGCAAAACCAAGTCCTGATGTCGCTGTCTGTTTGCCCCTTTGTCATTGTTCTCATTGAGGCCCTTGTTATTCCTCAAGTGAACTATTAACTTCTGCTTTTCCCCTTTACTCTTGCACCCATTCCCCAATCTATGTTCCATTCTGCTGCCAGAGGTATCTGTCTGAAATTTAAATCTGACTAAATTACTCACTCTTCAGAGTTTAGTCTTCAATGCCACTCTCAGATAAAGAATCGCCTCTTCAGTCACACTGGGTGACAATGTCTCTTCCCGGGACTCCACACCACCTTTGGTGTGCATACCCTTACTATATTAATACATTCTCTTTTCTTTTAAAAAATATATTTTTATTGATTTTAGAGAGGAAGGGAGAGGGAGGGAGAGATTGAAACATCAATGATGAGAGAGAATCATTGATCGTCTGCCTCCTGCACGTCCCCCACTGAGGACTGAGCCCGCAACCCGGGCATGTGCCCCTGACCGGAATCGAACCTGGGACCCTTCAGACCACAGGCTGACGCTCTATCCATTGAGCCAAACCAGCTTGGGCAATACATTCTCTTTTCATATGATGCCATTGGTTAAGTAACAGTGAATGCAATATTTTAATAAGTCCCTTGCATAATCTCTTGAAAATGGTCACTGGCCCTCTAGTTTCTCTTAATTTTTCCAGAAAAATTCTTTAAGAGGTAGAGGAGAGGAGAGGACAGGCGAGGGGAAGGGAGGGGGAGAAAGGGAAGAGGGGGAGTGAGCACTATCTATAAACAGCTCCTATAAGTCAGCCACCTTCTATAGATGGTCTTGCTTAAGTCCTCACAGCAACTGTATGACATGGGTATAATTTTTATTTTATAGATAAAAATAGTAGAGCTCAGAGAGCTTACATTGTCAAAGGCAATACCTGTTGCTAAAAAGTGAAGCCTGATGTATATGTACGTCAAATTACCATAATGAAAACTTTAAAATCTTACAATTTTATTTGTAAATTATACCTTAGCAAAGCCTCCCCTACATATATTTAAGTAGAGGTGGGAAAAACATTTGATTCCAAAAGACCAATAGCTTTGCTGTATTACATTCAACTTCTTTTACCAGGATCACGATATCTCACTGCCTGGGAGCAGGTCAGGCTAGACAGGATCCTCCCCTGATTCTGTCACAACACTGAATAGATTTTGATCTTTGAGGCTTGCTCTCCCATCATCTTACTCCCACAGACTGCAATGGGCCAACAATCTCTCACCTTGATACTTGGGCATTTTTGTCCAAAGTGATGATCAGTTCCCAGTGGAATCCCCCTAGATCAGTGGTTCTCAACCTTCCTAATGCCGAGACCCTTTAATACAGTTCCTCATGTTGTGGTGACCCCCAACCATAAAATTATTTTCGTTGCTACTTCATAACTGTAATTTTGCTACTGTTATGAATCGTAATGTAAATATCTGATATGCAGGATGTATTTTCATTGTTACAAATTGAACATAATTAAAGCATAGTGATTAATTACAAAAACAATATGTAATTATATATCTATTTTCCGATGGTCCTAGGTGACCCCTGTGAAAGGGTAGTTCAACCCCCAAAGGGTCGCGACCCACAGGTTGAGAACTGCTGCCCTAAATGAACCTTCAGCCAGATTTTGCTTGGATCCATGTTCACTGTCCAACTCATCCTACCTAGATGGCTTCCAAATCATGATACATAGATGGGAAATGTCAGCAAACAGTATAAATTTCAGAGTCCAGAGGGGAAAAAAAAGGACAATGTCTTAGAAAACAATGTTTTAATAATATATATCTTTAAAACTATAAAGAGCATCCAGCTAAGGAGTTTGGGGCCAGTAGTATCAACTTATAATCTACACTAATAAAAGAGAAACATGGTACTTGGTGTACAACCGCTACCCTTTTCATTGGCTAATCAGTGAGTATATGCAAATTAAGTGTCAGCCAAGATGGCGGCCGGCAGCCAGGCACTGAAGCAAGCAGGGAGGCTTGCTTGCTGCAGACTCCAACGTTCCCCCGCCTCACTTGCCGGCCTCTCAGGGGCAACTCTAAGCAACTATATACTATGTTGCAAATAAGAAGCTAAACAAACCCCCAGAAACCGGCTGTCAGTCAGCCGGGCTTTAGCAACATTGTATCTATGTTTTCAGCAGCGAGGCCTCAGAGCTAAAGCTGGCCCAGAATAAAAAAAAAAAAAAAAAAAAAAAGG
>NW_005358943.1:2658819-2682149 GCF_000412655.1 Myotis brandtii | reverse complement strand
GGCCCTGCTCTGTGCGTGACAGGGTATGGAGCCCCAACACCCCTGATGGGCCCTGCTCTGTGCGTGACAGGGGGTGGCGCCGCAACCTCCCCATCAACCCTGCCTTGAGTGTGACAGGGGGCGGTGCCCCAACCCCCCAATCGGCCCTACCCTGAGCATGACTGAGGGTGGCATCGCAACCTCCCGATCTGCCCTGCTCTGTGCATGACGGGGCGGCGCCCCAACTCCCCAATCAGCCCTGCTCTGAGCCTGACCAGGGGCTGCACTTAGGAATTGGGCCTGCCCTCTGCCACCAGGAAGCAGGCCTAAGCCAACAGGTCGTTATCTCCCGAGGGGTCCCAGACTGCGAGAGGGCACAGGCCGGGCTGAGGGACCCCCCCTCCCCCCTGAGTGCACAAATTTTTGTGCACCGGGCCTCTAGTGTTATAATATTAGGGAAACCTTTCATTTTCTTTGAAAATAGACATTCATACTTGGGCATGAAGCTGGCCAGGTGGCAAAAATAAGGTTAGAAGGGCAGAGAAAAGGCATTATGCCCCTTCCCTTGCAAAATGTGCTTGGAAGAGAAGGAGAGTTCTCCAGAAGCTAGAGCTCTGTGATAGAAAACCACCAGCTTGGGAAAGAATAACGCGGGTGAGGATCAGAGCTAGCAGGAAAACTGCTTGTCACCCAAAAAAATATGTCTATGCAAACAAAACCCCTGTGTTCTGGCCTATTGAGGAGAATTCCAAACAAAGGTCCATGATGAATTGGTTGTCACAATGGACAATGCTGTCCCTGATTTTGCCTTATTTTTCCCCTTCCCCCATTTCCTCCTTCTCTCTTGATTTTTAACACTCTCCTTCAGTCCCCATTGCCTACAAAATACAAAGTGTGTAGGAAATATTTTCGTTCAAACACTGACATATAATTTGAACAATTTTAAATTCTACGGACATTAGTCCTACCTTAAATGTGTATTAGAAATGAAAGAGCATCGAGTCTTCCAGAAACTCCCCGTGTTGCACACTGAATAATGTATTCAGCAAAATAACCAGCAAGAAAGAGTTCATTCGGTTAGATTTTGTGTAAGTCTGGGGTACATTTTATATTTTGCTTGTCTCTGGGTTATTTACTTTTCTACTATTGGACCTCACTAAAAGCAGACAAATATTAATTTAAGGCTAATGGTAAAAGCAAAAGCAACATGGCAGATTCTACATTTTAGTCTACTTTACCACCAATTTGTGTGACTGGGAAGGACATAAGTTTTTGCTGTTCAAAAGGAAAATGTATTTATCACATCTGCCTACTTGCACAGAGTGAGTAAGAATTTATAGTGGGAGAGACAGGACAGTGGCTATTTCTTACATTTGTTGGCTCAGTACAAAGAAGTAGGCAAGCAACATCTTCTAGCAGATGCACTGACAAACTTACTGTCTGTATTCAATGCACGTATACCTAATGTTACAAAATAATTACCAAGTTCAATATGGCCACAATTCCTGTTTTCACACAAATGACTTTGTAATATTTTTTTCTTCTTGCATAGTTGAGATTCTTTTTCTTTGATAGGAATTAATAATCACAAAATTTGTCATATATTTTGAATTATTTTTTGAAGATAAGTATATATAGAAGGAAGGAACCTTTAAAGTATATATTATAATAGTAAATGGAATGGTTCAATATATAACATATACATCTATATAATACATATAGTTTTCTATTATATAGATATTGCCTCTGGGGATATATATATATATCATTATGTGTATATATACATTATATATACATACATTAGTAAAATTTGTTTACATATCTTATATTGTTTCCTTTATTGACATTACATGGAGGTAAATAAGATGTTTCTTATAACGGTGAACTGTTGATGTTGGTATATTGGGCTTTTTCCTGTATTTAATTTTATTTCAGATGGAAGATGAGGGATGAAGGTAGAAGGTGGCCAATGATAAATTCAAATTTACACCATAAAGATAGGATTTGATAGTCCATGAATGTAGTATACATTCCTTTGTAGTGTGATTTGACATTAATGTTAAGATAAATACACACCAAATAAAAAATGGAATGATTTAAATAATTCAAGTCCAACTCAGCATTAAAATAATGGTTGCATTTAATAAGTAATTATTTTATGAACCACTCACACAGACTTTCTGTATCAGATTCTCTAGATACCTTTTCTTATTAAACAAATTGCTTTTAAACTCTTTTTCATAAAATGTATAATAAAATAAAGCCATCAGAACAATGGTATAAATTCTTAGCTAACTATGGACATATATAGATATTTCATTACAGGTAGAGGCAGTTTGTGGGGATTTTAAACACAGAGATATTAGAAGTCCAGGGCAGGATTTTTGTATTTAGAGGAGTGTTTGTTTTATGTTTTTTTTTAAAGATGGGAATAAGAGGAAAGTACTCAATAGACTAGGACCTCTAATATGAAATTTACCAGCAGTGTAAATAGCTATTCCCAGAACAACTTTAGATCTAGAATTTAATGTCATATCATAAGAGCTTCTCCTTTACTTTTGTAAGCATGTTATTATTTTTCCATATGTTGAACTTTCATATAGTCAGTTTCTTTTAAGAAGAATAATGCTATATTGTGTTATTTATATGTCAGAGGAAGATGGATACATTTAAGTGATATTATGGAATAGACATACAATCACTACTGTCACATATTTTAGTGCTCTGTTAAAAGAATATCAGTTTTATTGTTTACAATATCAAATC
This sequence comes from Myotis brandtii, assembly GCF_000412655.1. Lineage (NCBI taxonomy): Eukaryota > Metazoa > Chordata > Mammalia > Chiroptera > Vespertilionidae > Myotis > Myotis brandtii. Next base: position 2,679,404 of record NW_005358943.1, on the reverse strand, counting down.
TACAGGCTGTATTTCAAACTGAAATATTGTGTGGGACCAATTATTATTCTAGTTATCTAAATTAGTTTTAAAAATACGCCATTACACATACAGGCATTTAAATATTTGACTACATTTCTTGCTGAGCATCTAATAATCATTTTGAAAAACAAAAATTGCATTAATCGATGATTCTTTGACGGGGAATTGAACCATGACCTCCTGGTTTATGGGTTGATGCTCAACACCTGAGCAACACCAGCCAGGCTATACATTTTTTTGATGCATTGGTGCATTTAGTATAGGGTTGGGGTTACTGTATTAACTCATCTAATAACAGTTGCTACACCTATCAGGTAGTAAAAGCAGAATTTAGAACTAAGGTACCTGTATGAGATAACATGCAAGGGGAACATTTATGAACATTGATTGGATATTTGATAATATTAAGATATTATTATGTTTTACATTTGATAATGATGCTATTATGGTTAGTTATTTTAAAAAGTTTTTTCTTTAGAATTATATATTAAAATACTTATGAATGATATTATATGATGTAAAGATTTGCTTCAAAATAATGTGAGAGGATAATAAATAGATGGGGACAATTGATGTTTATTGGGACTGGATGAAAGTATGTGGGGATTTGTGATACTCTTCCACCTGCTTTTGTGTATGTTTTAAATTATGGATGGTGAAAATAAAAAGACTTTGGCTTTCTGTTGTGCATGATACCATTCGCTAAATGAAGTGAATAAACATAAATCATTAAAGTTTTTTTCTTTTCTCTTTCTTCTCCTCCTCTTCTTCTCCATCTTTTCTTTCTCTACTTTTTCTTTTTCTCTCTTCCATTTTTATGTTAGTACCAGGTGGGCAATATAATTTGATATTTGTGTATATTGTGAAATGATCATCACATTAAGTCTAGTTAACATCCATCACCTCACATAATTACAAACTGTTTTTTTCCTTGTGGTGAGACATTTTAGGATTTACTCGCTTTAGCATCTTTCAAATATAAGATATAGTAGTATTTGCTGTAGTCACATGGACTACACTGCATCCCCAGGACTTGTTTAATTACAACTGAAAGTTTGTACACTTTGTCTATCTTCACTTATTTTGCTCACTCCCATTCCCTACCTCTGGCAAGCACCAATCTGTCCTCGATATCTATAAATGTGCTTGTTATTTAAATTTCACATATGAGATCATTCTGTATTTATTTTGCTCTATCTGATGTATTTCACTTAGCATAATGCCCTTAAGATCCATCCATATTGTTGCAAATAGCATACTGGCTATTGTCAGTAATGCTGCAATGAACTCTCTCATTTTTGTTGTTGTTGACAGTTGATTTTATTATACATTTTATTGTATTAAAAATAACTAATTCTATTTAACATTTATTTCATTTACATGTTTGTCATGATTGTTTTCTAAATAATCTCAGTGCTAATTATTAAATGATTCATTAACTTGTGGTACACATTATATTAAAGTACAATATAATCTGTGCTAGGAACTGTTTCTGTGCATGACATTCAATTTACCTGCTAAATTGTGCATCTATCTTGTTTATGTAATTTTATTACTAGCTAATTGCCATGTTTTAATTTGTTATGTATTAAAATATAACTTATACATACACATTATATATTTTAATATCATAATGTCATTATCATTAATTTTTTTCCTAGCTACTTTTTACCCATTGTTTTTTGGATGGTTACTAGAATCAATCATTGACATTTTAAAGTTATTCTGTTAGGCCTGTAAATTTTCTTTGCTACATAAAAAAAAAAAAATGGGGGATTTGACATCTTTGAACTACTTTATTTTCTCCATTAGGTAAATTGTTCATCTTTACATTCTTTCAATTTTTCTTAAGATTCCTCAGTACATTTTTTAGTATTATTATAGTAGATACTGTTCATGTCATATTAAGTTCATTACTGAACATTTTTTGTATTTTTTCTATTGTGGATGAGATCCTTAAAGTTTGCTAACTGGCTATAATATAACACGATAAAGCTACTGAATTTTATATTACATTTTCTTTCTAGTTATTGACATTCACTATTTTTGTTTAATCTAATATATTAATTTTATTTGATCAATAATTTGCATTTAATAATAATTTTACCCTTATTTATGGTTGTTTTTAAAAAACGATTATTTTAGCTGAGTTATAACAAAATTTCCAAAATACATATGTAGGTTGTACTATTGCATCCTTTTAAAAGCATAGTTCTTTTAAATAGACATTTAAAGGAAGTTAAAATTAAACAAATTTAAGTAAAATTGTCAGATAACTTTCCTTCCAAAAGCACAAAAGCAAACAAACCAAAAACTTGGAACGAGCAAGTTCATAATCATATAAAATCTCTATTTTTTTTTAACCTAATTCATTTCCATCAAAATGGAATGGTGTTTAATGTTTACCATGAGAAGACTAGAAACTCAAGGCTGGAAGTGAGAAATACTTCTGCAATAGTAACAACTTCTGGCTTGAATTGTAAGGTACAAAAGTTTGCGAGAAGCAGAGATGCCTTTGGGGAAGTAAACTGTATCCTTCGGGTAGAGAAAGTCACTACTGATAAAGACAGCAAGAAGCCACCTGGAAACCAGGTATGCTCAGATAATCAGCACCAGGGTAACTGAAATCCACAGAAATTCCTAGATCTCACTTTGTTTTGCTCCAAGGAATATACATCCTGTGTTGCCTACAGGATATTTATATAGATTAGTATTTTTCTCAGCTTGAATTTATAAATGTGTGTCTCACAAATGGCAAGGTTTTCTAAAAGTATGTATCTCTTAAAAACTTCAAGCCCAGTAAAAAAAAAAAAAAAGCATTTTCAAAAAATGCTTCTGGGGCAAATAAAGTAACTTTTCACTTTCAAACACAATAAGTATTGTATACTGATGTATACCAAGTAAATGCAAAGTTAATGTTGCAGGAACTCTGAATACATGTCTTTACCTTTGTAAATAATGTTTTTATAAAATTTTGGGCATATACTTAAGTAATGATGACAATGATAAAATACCTAGGAGAAGAAAATTTTATAATAAATTTCCATTGAATTATTGCAATGGAAATGTATGAAGAGAATCAAATCTTTATATTATCTTGTTCCATTACAGCCCTAATCAAGTCCTCAAATCATGCCTTCCTATAATGTAAGATAAATGATTAAGGGTCCATTTTGTTGCTAATTCTCATTAGCACTGATGAGCACCAAGCACGTGTATCAAAGACATAATAGACTCTTTAAGAACTAAGAAATATTAGACATATTAAAGAGGTAAGATATTTAAAATGTAGAGTATGATAGCCCTTTAAGATCACCATCATCTTAAGCAAAGTACTGAAAGGTGTTGGCAATTCACTCAATAAAAAGCATCCTGAACAATTATTCCTGAACAGAGGAAAGCTCTTCTGAAAAGACTGTCAATGACTTGTAGCCATTGAAGACTAGGTAGCACTAGGAAAATAAACGAGTACCAAGGTGTGTATGGATCTGTCTCGGCTCTTCATGGAATCTTTATTGAGAAGTTGTCTCGTCCTGCCACCAGTTTTTCTGCATGGAAACCACTTACAGAGTCTCTTTATATTAGTGGGCTGAGAAAGTCTTCCTTGTTGGGGTTTCATATACCATGGATCCTCTGTTTCTATAGCAGGCAGTTAGCTAATAATTCTATTACGTAAATGTTAAAAAACAAGTCAAAAGATGTCTGACTTTTGACATCTCCCTAATTCTCCTTTCTTGAGAAATGTGAATGCATATCTGTGGGACTGAGTGGCTGAAGTGGTCACAACGATTTCCCTTCACATTATTCATTTTACCAAAGACTTCTTTCAAAGTCTAATTATGTGCCATGGCCCATGCCACCTTTTGCTTTAAAGCTTCCCTTGCTCTAATGTACGGAAAGACATTAGTGCCAAGATGGCAATCATAGCAAATAAAAACCTAAATTAAGGAAGAGAGAGTAAATAAACTTTTTAATCATATGAAATTTAATACTTACGTTAAGGAACAAAATATTAAAAAGTCATTTTCTACGGAGTGAATTTACATCAGCTGAATTTAAAAAGTTGTGAAGTTTCACGTGATATGATAATCAGGTTTTCCCCCTTCAGTTGTATTAGGGGATTGGAATTTATATACCCAATAACTAGAAAAGTATCATAAAGGATCAGACTGGAGGAATCTGTCTCTCTCCATTTTTTGCTGTCACTCCTACAGTGATTTTAATATTTTTTTCTATGTCTTTGCTGATTTATGGTGCCAAACATTGTTTTCGAACACAGACGGTTCTGAAATGAATGCCACACATTGTGTTCCTGCATGTTTCTGAGCACATACAAACATTTTACAAGTACTACAATGAAAGCTTTAACAAGAAATGAGAAAGACTGAAATGGCTGAGTCTCCTGCCAGTTTCAAACTTTACTAAACAGACTTATTGTGAATTTTAAATTTAACTTATTTTTATTACTTGACTCAAACCTTATTATCTTTCTGAAACATGAAGGAAAAGAGAATCTTACACAAACCAAACTAACATCGCATTTGCTTTATTCGTGGTTTTCAAATGTTTTGGGCAAAATTCCAGAGACACTGATGGATTTTATGCATTTAATTCATGTTAAACTGGACTTGTGATTTATACAGTTGCAGTGTGCTTGAGTTTTTTTTCCTCTGCGTAGTGGCCAGAAATATTGTTAATTTATTGAATTCTTTGCAGAAAGTGATGTATGCCTTATGGGAAAACAGTAAAGTAGCTGCAATGAGTCATATAAATATATTTGATATAAAAGCATAAAACTTAAATAAAGATAACTTTTTTTTCTTGGATTAGATCATAGATGTGATAAATGTTTCTTCTCATTAAACCATTTCAGTGTAATGGAAAGAGAAACGAGGGAACGAGTTGCTCTAGCCACATAAGCCTTTTCTGCAGCTGTATATAAACTACTACAGGCATCTCTTACTTTTGTTTTTATTAAAATAAAATATAGTCATGCACAGTATAATGGAATTTATCTTCATATTGGAATTAGAAAAAAGTTATATAAATATTACAGTTCAAGAGATATCTATTTACAATAAGTTACTTGATCAGTATACTTCAGTTAGGGGCACTTATATGAACCTAAATGTTCTGTTTTACTTACAATAAGTACTACAAATGATTTAGCAAAAACACCCAATCCATCCTTGATTACATCTTACCTATAGTTATAAAATGACAAGGTGTAGATTGTGTTATAAACCACATATGTTTATTTTGTGAAATGCAACTGTTTTCTCCTGATGAATGGAAAGCATATGTGAAAATTGTAACAGATTTAAAAAGTGAAACCACGCCTTCTTGAGGTTGAAGTTCCTCCCTAGCCACCATTCTTCCTGGTGTCTGTCACAGAGTTCGATAATTTTTTTTCAAGTTAAGTAAGCTCTGGGCAACTGCTTTATGAAAAGTCAATCAGATACTTTTTTTCTAGTCATTCTGTCTTCCCTCATACCGCTTCAAGGGAAACCCTACCCACACATGATATTTTGTAAGTCACACACACTTCACAGGGTTTTTGCTTGGGAAGAGTGCTGAATCCCAACCACTAGTTCCCTAGAAGTCGTCATAAAATTCTACTACTTTTGTTTGGAGAAACTCATGATATTACCACATTCTTTGTAATGACTGCTAAGTAGTTAGTTGACTTAGGCTCTCTTGCAATCTCTGCTGAAAACCTACCCTAAACAGTTACTGTTATCTCCTAAATAACTAATACATCATTGCAGACCTTGAAATGGCCCCATACTCATCAATATTTAGTGCAACAATTAATTCTGTAAGTCATTCTTACATATGCTCAGAGAGTGGTTTCTCCTCCTGCCTTTAAAGCTAATAAAACTATCAAAATATCACAATTTCTGTGATATCAACTACTTAAAAGCATTATTCATGCCAAAAGTAATTTAGAATAGAACTCTCTATAAATGAATAACAAGGAAAAATATTTACTTTGATGTTTTCATTAAAAAAGATCTTCCAGAATTTTTAAAATATTTTGAACTATTGATCAACTTCTCACATTAAATAACCAAGACTTATTAAAACCAGTGTCCTCTGATTCTGTATAATAAATCAACAGGAAAACAATTATGAAAGAAGTGGGTCATGATCCAACTATCTTTCCAGGGCAGCCACAAAGTTTGTGCAAGTCTAGCCCTGCCTACCCCATGGGGCGCCATTCCCTTGCTCCTAGCAATCCCGTCTCCACCTCAGACTTTAGGAGGTGCCGACCGGAGTGGCCTTATGTGGTCCCCTGAATTCATTATTACTTAAGAATACCTAAAACAATTTGTAGGCAATATATTTATCTTCATTTTAACATTAAGGATATAAACTGAGTGGCCAGATTATTATGACCACCTGACGTTTGCAGGCAAATTAGCTATAATTTCGCGCTGAAGTTGCTAGAGGGCCAGACCATTATAAATAGGGAAGCAGGTTGTTTACCATGACAGAAGTGATTCTTTTCTGAAGATATGGGTAAACAATGAGATTTAACAGCCTTTGAACGTGGGATATATATATATATATATACAGTATATCCCAGTTTATTGGGAAAAGTGCTTTTTAGTTTAAATGGAGAAAATTTAAAAATTCTCTTTGAAATTCGAAATCATATTATTTGGCAATGAAACTGCAGTAATGAAGAATCCAATGGGGTCTAAAAAATTTAACTCAGCAAGCATGACTTTTAATAATGTTTACCTGGATTGACTATATTTAATTTTTTTTAGTACAAAATCTGAACTTTGTTATTATTTCCCTTTGGCTACTTTTTCATTGAAACTATAACTTAAAAGTTGGAGTGACAATGTGTTAACGTTAAGAAAAAAAGAATCTGTGCTGCCCAGAATCTTCATCAGAACACTGAGAAGAATCCGATACAGTTAGAGGGCAACAGAGTGAAATCTTAAAAAATATATATATATATGGTTGAAGGAAACCTCAAAAGGTTATCTTTCTGCTTCATCCTGCTGGCTTCAGGCACACTTTACCTAAACTATTGTAGGCAGATGGGTATCTGGACTGTTTTTAAAGATCTTGGGGGAAGTAATTCCATAATCTCTTCATATCCTTTTTTATATCTAATCTATCTCTTCATTTAATTTACTTTATCTTCAGCATACATGGATAATGTTACCCTTTACAATACAATTCATCACAACCTTGATAATTGAGGTAATGTTTATATATGAAAGAAAAGATGACAATCTCTCCAGCCAGAAAAAAAATAGTGTTATTATAATTTTAATAGGAACTTTAACATTAATTGTGGATGTAAGAGAAGAATAAACTTGTGAATTTTGAGACCAACTGGAGCCAAAGGCCGAACTCATTTTTTAATATGAGAAGATAATGCCACCTTTAGCAGGGTGTTTAACCTTTTCTCATAATGGGGAAAAAAATAGTCTACTTCCAAACATGAATACAATCTTTGCACAATAGTTGTTATAATTACAGTACCTACTTCTGAGATTTGCATAGAATTCTGGTTTTCACTGACTTCGTATTTAGTGCTTAGTACTGTTTGTGCTGTGTTTATATCACATCTGTAATCTACTTACATATCATCACTTTTCTAATTATTATCATTAATAGATAAAGGCGAACTGAAGTTTGAAATCAAAGAAGCTGATATATCTGCCTTTTTCAAAATTTCTTATAATTTTAAGAAAGGCAAATTAATCTATAAGTTCAGAAGTGTGACTATGAAATCATGATATTAAAAAATATAATAAATTTTGGCAGACTTTTGTGGTTCCTTTCTAAGCACTTACATTAGTAGATTGTATTTTTTTCCAGTTATTATAAAACCCCTCATTTGAAACTTCCCATTTTTTAGAGTTGGGCCAGGCAGCCAATTTAATTGAGTGAAATTAGATTGGGGGGGGGGGGAGGGAGCGCGAGGAGGAGGAATTAAGCACTAAAAATATAATCCAAATTTATTTTTATTGTATAATATTGTAAAGGTATAACATTAGATATTTTAATTTTAGCTAAGTGGAAGCAAATATATCAACCATTAGATAAGTTAATTGATAAAAATTTTCTTTTATAATTTATACTCCTTTGGTTGGGATTCAAAAAAAAGAAGTTTCACTCTGTCTCTGTTCTAGTGTCAACATTGGGTTTTGTGTTCTGTTGTAATGAATCTTTTAATTTTAAATGATGCCGAGTTTTCTGCCATTCACTATGGAAAACAGATGTTCTTAAATATAGCGACTTCCAAACATGTATACAGTCGGTGCACAGGAGTTTCTATATTTTGTAGAACTCTGGTTTTCAGTGTCACTGTTTTTGGATTTTAAAAACTGTATTACATGGTAGTTCAGCAGCAAACCATTTGTAATTTTTTATTTATGGTCTCTCTCTCTCTCTCTCTCTCTCTCTCTCTCTTTCTTTCTCTCTCTCTCTCTCTCTCTCATACTTTTTTAAATACAGGATTTGAGCAATGTATTTCAGGCAATCCCTTTTGTTTTGGTAGAATAGTCTTAGTACAGGAAAATGAGCCAAATGTTCAGTGCAATTTTCCTTTCCCAAAGATAAAATTTCTCTAAGAATGAGTTCCTCAAATCATAAATTTGTGTGACTAGTGCAAAAAATATTGCAAAGAAATTTAAACAATTTTGATGCTAAAGTATCAACCATAAAAAGCCTAGTGTTAATTGGGTTTTAACTGGTGACAGGTGGTAATTTACCTAAATGTTGAGAACAAGCATTTTTTTTCAATCCTGTGTGGGTATGTATGTGTATGGGTTTATATCTTCAGCACCATGCCCTATTAAGCTACTAACTTCTGTGCAGTGCAGCCAACTAAGAACTAGGCCTCTACTGTATCAAGCAAAGCATCCAACCATTAGTGGTTCAAGCAAATTCAGGGGGGGAAATTATTCATTACTATGTTCATGATGTGTTTCATTGTTAAGATTTTTAGCTCAAAGAGATACCTCATAAATGATACAGTGAACACATGTAAATATTTTGTCCTAGTAAAACATTGCTGCTTTACATTTAAGTTTCATACCACTGCAAAGCCACACCCTCATTCTTGCTCACAGATTAAATGGGTACATTCATTCACCTCTTGAGGATTTTTCTCACAAAATAAATAATTTTCCAAATTTATGCTTGTCATTGCACCATGCACCAAAGTACTTTGGTCAGATCAAAATTCTCATCTGAAAAATAAATAATATAGCCAAATGCGTGTTATTATTTACTAGAGGCCAGTGCACAAAATTCGTGCACGGGAAGGGGGTGTCCCCTCAGCCCAGCCTGCACCCTCTCCAACTCAGGACCCCTCGGGGGATGTCCGACTACTGGTTTAGGCCCGATCCAAACCAGCAGTCAGACATCCCTCTCACAATCCTGGACCGCTGGCTCCAAATTGCTCACCTGCCTGCATGCCTGATCGCCCCTAACTACCCCCCCTGCCAGCCTGGTTGCTCCCAACTGCCCCCTCCCTGCCAGCCTGGTTTCTCCTAATTGCCCCCCTGCCAGCCTAGTCACCCCTTACTGCCCCCTGCCAACTTGGTCACCCCCAACTGCCACCCTCTGCTGACCTGGTTGCCCCTAACTGCCCCCACCACTACCGGCCTGGTCACCCCACACAGCCTGCTGTTCAGTTATTTGGTCATCCCTCACTAATCCCCTTGTTGGCCTGGTTGCCCCATGCAGCCTGCTGTTCAGTCATTTGGTCATCCCTCACCAACTCCCCTTCTGGCCTAGTCGCCCCATGCAGCCTGCTTGTTCAGTCATTTGGTCATGCCTCACTAACCCCACTGCTGGCCTGGTCATAGGCAGCCATCTTGTGATGGTGTGAGGGTTAATTTGCATATTACCTCTTTATTATATAGGATATTTAGGCTTTTATCAACTGCTACAGAAACTTGAAAATATTTTAACTTTTTCACATCCTTTGTCCTGTAAGGTCTCAAGTCTATCTTCTATACACCTACTCATCTCTCTTCCTTGAAACCCTGGTAACCACTGAACTTTTTACTGTCTCCATAACTTTGCCTTTTCCAGAATGTCATGTTGTCAACATTTTCAGGTTGTCTTTTTTAACTTAATAATATGCATTTAAGGTCCCTCCATGTCTTTTCATGGCTTGATAGTTTATATATTTTTAGCACAGAATAATATTCCATTTTCTGGATGTCCAGTTTATCTATTGACCTACTGAAAGATATCTTGGTTGCTTCCAAGTTTTGGCAATTATAAATAAAGCTGATATACATATCCATGTGCAGGTTTTTGTGTGGATGAAAGTTTTTAACTTATGTATTAATACCCAGAAGTGTTATTGCTTGATCATATGATAACCATATGTTTAATTTTGTACAAAAGTATCTTTCAAAATGGGTGTATCATTTTGTATTCCAACCAGCAATGAATAGGAGTTCATGTTGCTCCAGATCCTCACCAGCATTTGCTGATGTCAGTATTTTGGATTTTTACTATTTTAAAGAGTATGTAGTGACATTAAATTGTTGTTTTAATTTGCATTTTCTTAAGGACAAATTATATTGTGCATCTTTTTATCTGCCTAAGTGCCATCTCTATATCTTCTTTGGTGAGGTGTCTATTCAGGTCTTTTGCCCATTTTTTCATCAAGTTTTTTGTTTTCTTGTTGAGTTGTAAGAATTCTTATAAAATTTGGACAAGGTTTCTTGTTTTGTTTTCATCAATTATGTCTTCTGCAAATATTTTCTCCCAGACTGTGGCTCATATTCTCATTTCCCTGCCTAAAATGGTATTTTTGGATTTTTGTTTGTTTTTAGCAGATCAGAATATTTTTATTTTAATGAAATCCAGCTAATCAATTATTCCTTTCATAGATTGTGCCTTGATGTTGTATCTGATGTATTATCAATTTCCTATGTTAGACTTTTGTCAATTCAAGTATACTATAATTTAATTATTTAAAATAATTAACAAATCATAATGAATAAAATTATAATGAAAGGAAATGAATAAGAAAGAAAAGAAGTTGGTTAAATTGTAGGTAATACCAGTTTTATAAAGCTAACACACACCATTATTATAGATGTTAGTTTTATGCCATTCTACTATTGTCAATACTCATGTTTTTTATTTGTATACTAGGGGCTCAGTGCACTAATTCGTGCACCTTGAAAGGAACTGTGGGCCATGAGTCTGCAGTGGGCACAGGTGTGGGTTGGCCCATCCTCCATGCCCCCACCCGGCCCCTCCCTCCACGGCCTGGGTCCCCTGTTTACTGGCAGCCCCGCTCCCACCGTCACTGCTCCTATGCACTGACGGCGCCAGCCCCGCTCGCACCCGCTGATGATACAGAGGGCCAGTGCCAGCAGTGGGTGTGAGCGGTGGCTGCTGCCCTGATTGCCCCTCAGGAGCAGGTGGAGGTGGAGAAGCCTTCAGGGGTGATCAGGGCCAGCAGCCGCTGCTCAGACCAGCTGACAGCACTGAGTGATCAGGACCGGCGCCAGGTGCTGGCAGCGGGTGTGAGCAGCGGCTCTGGCACATGCTGCTGGTGCAAGCGGGACCATTGCTGGCAGCGAATGCAGGAGGCTAATGCTGACCCCGATTGCCCCTCAGGAGCAGGGGGAGGTGGAGTAGCCTGAAGGGGTGATTGGAGCCAGCAGCAGCTGCTCACACCTGCTGATGGAGCCAAACGATCGGGCCGGCGCCGGGCACCAGCAGTGGGTGCGAGTGGCAGCTCTGGCGTTGGCAGTGGGTGCAAGTGGGGCCAGTGCCAGCAGCAGCTGGGAGTGCCTGGCGGGACCGTGGTGTGTGGGAGCAAAGAATTTTCAGTAACCACCAGAGGCTTGCCCCGATGACATTGATGGTGCCCTGCCTTGGTCTGGCACCCCTGCTCCCCTGCTCCACCATCCTGCCACAGCCGATGCCCACTATGTTCCATGCTCTGCCACCTGCTACCGACGCACACCATGTTCCGCGTGTGCCCCCTGGTGGTCAACGCACGTTATAGCGACCCATTGTTCAGTTGCTCGATTGTTCTGCAGTTTGGTCTATTTGTATATTAGGGAGATTTTGCATAGGAGTATGTTACGATTAATCTGTCTTTATATAAATAGGGTGGGATTTTCTATATTTTTTGAAGGGTTAGGTAAATGAGATAAATAGAAAGAAAATTTAGGCTGATCCTCATGTTACACATCAATACTAGAAAAAGCTAAAGCCATTATTGGTTCCCAATTATCACTCCCCCACAACATCAATACCCAATCGTATGGAGCCTTAGAATTATGCCGACCAAATCAGTGCAATCAAAGCAATGAATGAAGAGTAAGCTGTGAGCCTTTAAGTGCTTAGCATTTTGTGTTTGAACAGTAAAATTAAGGTGGAGTTCTTAATGTCAGCGATTTTATTGAAGAGGGTAGGGACACATTGGCATTTCCAAAGCTTTAAAAATTAGGGGATTGCTTCATCTCTTTTGAAAGAGTAAGAAGGATAATATGATTCCTGCAAAGTAAGCTTTATACAAAGCACTAACATTTAACCTAAATACATTTATCTCTTAGTACATCAAGTTCTTAATTGCCAAGCATATATTACCAAACTGAAATTGAAGATAAATGAATATTTTATGTGTAGTCTCCAAAGGGATAAGAATTAAAAATTAAATTAAAAGGCACTTGCCAGTGTTTTAATTTGCCTGTTAAAAAAGCAAACACAAATATTTGATGCTGACTATATTTTAAATTCCACAAATCGAATTCAATCTCAGTAGCAGTAATTTGTAACTAAATAGAATTTTCTTGAATCTTACCAGGGCATAATGCTGACAACAACAAAATGGTAACTTTTTTTTTCTTTTACTTCTTAATTTACTTTTGCTCTTATATCATTTTAAATGCTGTTTGGTAGTAAAAATAACTAACACTTTTTGAATATTTGTTATATGCCAGGCATTCCTCTGAGTATTTTACATGTAGTATATCATTTAAAGCTTTTTCTAGTATTTATGTGTAACATTCCCATTTTATAGAACAGAAAACTGAGTCACTGACAGATTAAGTGACTTGGTCAGTATCATGCAGCTAAGTAGGAGTCTGGAGTGGGAAGCTGTACCTTTAATATCTATACAAAACTATAATGTAGTGAAGTCTCAAAGTACATATTTGTTCATGTCAAGTCGATTGACAGTTTTTATCTCAGTCTTATATACCTGGAATGTTTTAATGCATTCTAAATATTTTTATGTCCCCAAGATAAAATGATAATTAGATTTAATTATACAGAGGGCCTTTAAAAATCACTTTCATAGAAGGGAAAAATTGAATTTTCTTCTAAAACATCAACAAGAATTAAAGAAATATCACAAGTTATAGTATCTTGTTTAATTCCTCTGTAGAAGAAATTAAATAATGATGTGTTAAATCCATGTTACATGAGGCTATTTGCCATGGGTTGTTTTGAGTTTTCTTTAAATTCTCTCTACAGCACTGTATTTATCCCAAGTTAATAAATCCCTTTAAACCCCTATTTGTGGCTATCTGCCATGTGCTAGAAGGTAATGTTTAACTGTGTTCTATTTGCCTTAAGAAAACCCTAACATGTCAATTACAGCCAGCTCTCAACTATCTATTGTCACAGGACAGAGACCACATAGCAAGAATAATTTAAATCCAGGAATAATTAGAAATTCCTACTTTACCATTATTTTTTATTCTTCCCCCAATATATATTTCTTATTTGAATAGAAAATAAGTAGAAAAATAAAACTAAATGTCTGTTTTTTGTTTGTTTGTTTTAATACCAATAGTAGACTGATGAAAATGGTGAAAAGGCTAATTTGTATATAAATATATCCAAGAAATTGCAAAAACTAAATGAGGAAGGCAACCTATATGGAAAATTTCTATTATTTATGTGTTATTTAAGAGAGTCTCATGTGAATTGGGGAAGCATTATCAAGTTAGGTATCTGAATTTTCCCAAGAAAATGCTCTGCCCCATATTTGAAAAGTTTAGATCCCCCCCCCCCACACACACCCCTCATATTTGATCATCTCACTAGTCTTTGGGTTGGCACCATCCCATATTCCAGTGACATTAGCACCTCCATTGACATCTGGCAAGATGCCATCACTCTGGAACCTTACAGCCAATCAGAGTTGGTGATATTGTATTAATGGTTCCATAATAAAATGAAAAAAGATGGCCTTCATTTTGATGAAAGCTGTAAAGCAGCTATTGTGCTTGTTTGGTATTGCAAGACCCAAATGTATTATTTATGCAATTTGTCTTTTCAAAGAAAAACTGAAAGAGCAGATTTCATTTTAGAGCATTCATTCAAAGCTATTGTCTCATGAATGTGAACATTTCTGCATTTTATTTCCTCAGAGTGTAGACAGCATTTTTCAGAGATCATCTAAGTAGAGATTTAAAAGTTTAAAAACTGCTTTTTAAATAGGTAGGCCTAAATGACTGGATCTATTGTTCATGCTGGTAGATAAGCTAAATCAACACTTGTCACATGAGAGCTTGTACTAGTTGGAAGCATAATTCAAGGTGATAGCTAGTCATTAAGACTCTGTTTGCCGGCTGCTGTGGCTCAGTGGTTGGGCATCAACCTATGAACCAGGAGGTCATAGTTTGATTCCCGGTCAGGGCATATGACCGGGTTGTAGGCTCAATCCCTAATCATGCAGGAGGCAGCTGATCAATGATTCTCTCTCATCATTGATATTTCTATCTCTCCCCCCTCCCTTCTTTTCTGAAATCAATGAAAATGTATATGTATTTAAAAGACCCTCTGTTTGTTTGTTTTAGGAAATAAAAAAGTCAGTAATTTTATCACAAAGTAAGTTATCAAAAACAAATATACACAATAATTAAATATTTAAAAAGTATTGTCTATTTTGTTTAAGCATTTTATTCTGTAATGGTTACATAGTAGTTTTATTTTAAAAATATGTGACCATACATAAGAAAAAGTACAAAAAACAACCTATTTAAAAGAAAAAATGAAAGCAAAACCACATTTTAATGTAAAAACCAGGTTTAAAATAATAAAATTATATAATAGTATTTTGCTGATTTTGTATACAGCATACTATATTTAACTGGAAAGATATTTCAGGTAAGGTAATGGCAGACTTAATAACTTTGAAATAACCTTGGAAAAGATCGGTACCACCAGTGTAGCTGGGAGCTGTGTGTGCACCATTTTGAAAATGAAGAAATGAAGTGACTTGGATCAGAACTTTCAAGGTCACGGTGGCTTTTGTAATGAAATTAACTTCTCCAGCATCCAATTGGCTTATCCACCCCAAAGCCTGGAACACATAAATCTCTTTGGTTCTGATGGAACCTGGTAGATGACCTTCTGATGTAGGTGGAAAGAATACAGCATTGCTACTTTTGGTAGTTTTTATTCCAATCTTTGATTCTGCAACAGATGAAAATTACTTTAGAGTATCTCCCTTGTTTTCTTCTTTTTCCATTTTTGCCATTTCTAGCATCTGAACAAAAGCCAAAGGGAAAGCCTATTTTCTTCCGTATTGTGACTTTCCTGCACGTAACACCATTTGCCTTAGCTCACTCCTTTCTTCTTCTTTTCGTTAATGTGCTCATTCTACAAACACTCCACCCCCCCACCCCCCGTAGAGGTTACACTCTAAAAAACATAAGCAGTCATGAAAATAAATATTTAAAGAAATCTTCTTAGGGTTTGTGAGAAAAACGTGCAAATTTGAATGGGGTACAATGAGCAAGTCCACTCAGGGTAGACTTCAAAACTGAGATCATTCTTAGACCTTATAAACAGATTTCATGATACATTTCCATTATTAAACAGATTTTTAAAAAAATATTTACTCTGAACATCAGAATCTGATGAGTTTATACAGACACACTCCTTTCCATAAGTTAAATTAACCTGATGTAACTCTCTTAAGAGTTACATTAAGAGTCGTGATCCTACACTTATATTCATGGTAAGGGCCTACGTGACATAAGCAACCAAGGGTCTTTAGTCTCAAGCTGAACTCCTCAGTTAAAACTAGGAATGAGTACACTGACATCTCCACCAGGCTG
The DNA here is from genome assembly GCF_000412655.1 of Myotis brandtii. Lineage (NCBI taxonomy): Eukaryota > Metazoa > Chordata > Mammalia > Chiroptera > Vespertilionidae > Myotis > Myotis brandtii. Next base: position 2,663,295 of record NW_005358943.1, on the reverse strand, counting down.
ACTACCATTGCAAATCACATCTAGCTCTTTCAGATAAGTGTTCCAAAAAGAAACATTTATAATGTCTCTTGATCCAGTTAGATTATTGGAAAGGAGAAGCCCAGTCTTGTCTAGAACTTGGTTTGGTAAGCTTATAGGCATTCAGAAATACCTATTGGCCTTTAAGTAACGATGTTTGATTTATGCAATGTTCTAGAGATAAAGAAGGTAAAATTCCTTTGGTGACCTTATCACAAGCTGTATACAGGCTCTCCTACGTTGTGAACACACCATGGCCATTTTTTTTCAGTTAAAGAAAACATATATATTACCATCAGGTTGAATGACAAATATTTATTCACCTCCAACTGAATGGTACAAGAGGAATAACGACAGAAAGTAGTATCCGAAGGCATGGTGGAATCCCCACTCCGCAGTGCATGCTGTTCAGCATTTACGGTTTACACAGAGCAGCAATGTGCTGCAGCAGTCACATTCAAAAGTGATTTTTCTGCAATCAGAGTTTCATTCATTACCCAATTTTCATGCAACTCCCCTGGCATTTGAAATATGTTTCAAGGTAGACTCCCCAAGGGCTTTTCCCCTCCCATAATAACTGATCTGCAGTGTCCAAAGATAGATCTAAATATCTGTGGTGCAAATTACTTGAGGCCTGCAGAGCATGATTCTCTGTCATCTTCGTCACATTTCACACCTACAGAACTGATAACAGATTAATATCTAGGCTGAAAATATTTCATCAGCGTCTCTGGCTAAGGCACCTTGCATTATTTTATCTGGGGGCACCCATAAGAGGAGGAGGGGGCCCAGAAAGAAAAAAAAATTTATTTGTACTCAGAGAGGAAAAAAAAAGAAAAGAACTTCCTTTAGTATTGTGAGAAAGGCGACGAAGCTGGTCTTGGCAAAGTTCTCTGCTCCGATTATGTATACACTTTTATTCAATCATTGTATCGCTCCGTGTCTGACATTTGGTCAATAGTGCAATCTACCGCCGATCAGAATAAAACAGCCACCCCAGAGCACCTTGGAATTTCATTAGTTTCCTTTCAATGTAGTCCTTATAACTAGATGTTTATTTGGAAACACAAATTTAAAGTTCAATTTTGTGCCTTGTCAATATTAGTAAAAAGTCAAGGCCCAGACATTACTGTAAACCTAATTTTTTCCTTTATTTGTTTGTCTATTTATTTATTTATTCAGTGGGAGCAAAGGAGTTGAGAGCATGACAGTAGCGCATAATAATGAAATATTAAAAAATTAACATTGAAATAAAAAAGGATTGGAAACAAATTTTACTGGTATAGAAGACTTATTTCTTTAATATTCTGGATCGCAAGTACAAGAATGGAAAAATACATAGAAAATATAGTTTTACACATGTATTTAGTCTCTCCTACATTGCAATAAATGTTGAAAGTAAAGAGTGGTGGTAAAATAGTGATATTAACACATAATGTCATTAGTTGCAAGGAAAGAGCACAATGTGGTATTACAGAAATGGGTGTGGATTTGTACAGAACCAGGTATAAATAGTGGCTCAACCATATGAGCTGTTGGCTTTGGCATAAGTTTTGTCTAAGCCTCAATTTTTCTCATCTAAGAACAGGGGTAATGACATCGACTTGATGAGCAGGACAGGAGATAAAATCTCCTGGTATATATCAAAAGCAGGTGATATAGTAATCCCTTAATATTTATTTTCTCTCCACTCTTCTCTCCTTTTGCACAGCAATAAGAATTAGCCAGTGATTTTACTACTTTAAAACTATTTTTATTCTCTTCCTTTATTCATTCAAGATCTATTTTGTACCAGAAGAACTCATATTTTTTAAGGCTGTGTAGAGACAAATGAGTGAATCAACTAAAGAATCAATAAGAACTGATGTTCCCATAAGCATAGGTCGAATGCTGTGTTTATGTGAAATCTTTCTAAAGAAAGAAATTTTTTTAAAAATCCTCACCTGAGGATATTTTGTTCCAATGACTTTTAGAGAGAGTGAATGGGAGGGAGGAGAAAGAGAGAAAGAGAGAGAGAGAGAGAGAGAGAGAGAGAGAGAGAGAGAAGGAGAAGGAGAAGGAGAGAAACATCGATCGAAGTGAGAGAGACATATGGATTGGTTGCCTCCCACATGCTCCAACCACTGTGTAAAATGGCCCAGGGCTAAAGAAAAAAATTTGATAAATAAATTAGAAGATTATCTCTTTTATTGGCCTATACTGGTTAAATATTTTAACATATTGTGCTGAAAGAATATAGTCATGGCATTATTGGTATGTCACATATATTCTTAAAATGTTATCTGTTTTTAGATAAAAAGAAATCCCAATAAACTCATAAAAGACCAAAATATCTGGTGTAATGGTAGAATTGACAACTTACAGTTCAATAAAATACATTTCATTACCTCGTAACACACTTTTAACTTCTCTCCTTTTATACCATCAACAGACAGTTGACATTCACATTCTGTGAGTGCGTGCACATTTCTTTTTGGGTTTAGAGCTTTGGAACCATTCTCTAAACTACTGTGTGTATTAGCAAAAGCAATATTAAACTTCCCATTAGTACTTTAGATTTGATCTTTATTTGCAATTTTTTATGTGACTTAAATCAGCTAAATATTATTCTACATTTTATTTTCACCACAATAATGATTTGGGGTATTGTAGGTGAAGTTAAATCTGCTTTAATTGGTTTATAAAAAGTGAAAATACATTAGAACACCATAATGTTAATCACTTCAGAAGGATACCATATTTTACAATATTTCTTTGGGGATTCACATTTTATATGAAGCTTTACATTTTGTAGTGTTTTTCTCAAATCAGTAATAATGACAATAGTACTTTATATTTATTGGTTCCTTACCATGTGCCAGGTATTGTCCTAAGTTCTTTGCATCAATTAGTCCATTTAAAAATGTGTTAGGAGTTAAAGAAGGATGGATCAGATAAAATGAAGTAGTTAGAGATGACCTTCTGGAGGGTACAGGACTAAATCTGGATCTGAAACTATATAAAAAATTTTGGTGATAGATGAAGGGATAGACCAGCCTAATATAAGGAAATAAGGTGGGGATGAGTGTGATTAAGGTGGGAGATGGCCAGGAGAACACCACAGTCCAGTAAAGAATTCATTTGGGGAGTTGAGAGAAATAAGTTAATGAGGTCAGATCATAAATTAGAAATTAGGGTTATAAATTAGAAATTATTAAATTATTTACATTAGAGATTTTTGCAAAGACAATGATCCCATGATAGGAATTTTAGGAAAATTAATCTAGCATCAATATGCAGAATAACTATAATAGAAAACACACTGGAAAACCCTTTAGACACCCTGTGCTGCAGGGTTTTAATACTTTATGTGGGAATATTGAATCTGGGAAGGGTGGTGGTGGGGAATGTATGCATAGGAAAGAAAGGATAGCTCATTGATATTGAAGGCTCAGTATAAAATATGTGGAAAAGTGAAGATTACTCCTGAGTTCCTACTTTTGGAAGAATGGGGAAGAGATGAGACCAATGATGAAAATATAAAAATTAGAGGTGGGTCTAATTTGGGAGTAAGTGTGAATTCGGTTTGAGAATCTAAGGTAATGATAACATAAATAAATAGAAACTTTCTATTGGCAGTTCTCAATCGAGGAGGTTAAGTTAGAGGTAAAGATAAGAGCAATAGATTTGGCAGTCAAGAAGCATTGAATTTGTAGGTATCAAGTGCCATCTTTATCCACTAGTCATTGTAGGCAAAGTGCCTGGGACTCGGAATACTTTTAGGGACCAACAAATATATGTGATCATTTAATCAGGAAAAATGAAATTTAAGCTAAAAAATGCCTTACTATATAATGTTAATATTTGTCTTTATACCAATGCAGTTGTGAAAAAATACCTGAATATTTTGTTTTGTGAAGGAAGGGGCCCATGAAGACAAAAGTGCCAGGGTCCATGAATATCATGATGATGTCCTCTAGATTTAGCCATAATAGTGAAATGAATTATTAGGAAGTGAGCAGAAGGCACATACTGAGTGTTAGAGAAATGGTTCCTAATATTTGTTCTTTGACATACATATTCACATGTTGACACACCCATGAGCATGCATGTTGGTGGGGAACATAGAATAAGCTCTCACTAAATTGGTGCTGAGTAAGTGAGAGGTATTCTTGCCATCAGAACCATGGGAACTATGTTTTATCCAGATCATGGTGACCTGGCATAGACCCTCTACCCAACTTTCAGTACATGGGTTCTGACAATCTCCTCACTCCCTTCTTACAGGATCAATTAAAAGGCAATACAGAAAGAGATGTGGGGAGAAACCAAGATGGCGGCATAGGTAAATACCGGAGTTTGCTGCCTCAAACAACCACTTCAAAAATACAACTAAAAGACAGAACGGACATCATCCAGAACCACAGGAAGGCTGGCTGAGTGGAAATTCTACAACTAGAAGGAAAGAGAAAAGCATAC
>NW_005358943.1:2642879-2656976 GCF_000412655.1 Myotis brandtii | reverse complement strand
TAGGACAGTGGGTGGGGAGTGAGGGCAGAGGGTGGGGTGGGAAATGGGTGGAGGGGAGTTATGGTGGGAAAAAAGGGGAACCAATGTAATAATCTGAACAATAAAGATTTAATTAAAAAAAAAAAGAAAGAGATGTGAATTTAGCTTCAACAATCCATTTTTTTCTTTATTAAGAATAAACATTGTAATTTTTTTGAAACAGAAAAAAATAAATTAATTTAAATATTATTATTATAATGGCTTTGAATATGAACACAAAGAACAAAAGAATGCAGAATTCACTTGAAAATAATAATGCAAAAGTCAATGGCATTTTATCATTTATGTAACGTAAGGACCCTTTCTTCAAATACTGATTAACCAGACAATTCTTAGGGTCTCCAAACTGAGCACCTAAGGTAACATAAACATATAAATTATACTCTCAAGGCTTTGAGATTCCAAGTCTATTGATAGTTTAATAATGCAAAAAAGGAACTAATGCTATGTGTTATTCATATTTATAAGCATTTTTCCTGTTTTTTTAAATCTTGGAATCCTCCTATGTCAAACATCAAAGAATTGCTTTCAATTTATTCCTGAGATGTTGCGTTTAAAACTTATCTAAAATTAGGTTGATCACAAATTATTCTGGTTTTTTATTCATTTCTGAAACTGGGCTCCTTTTATTCCTAGACAAATTTTGCTGAAGGAATGACTACATTTCTTTAACACTGCAAATAATAAAGTTGACTGTGTGTTTGAGCAGGTTGACAGCTTCACTTAGCAAACTTCCCCTAAATTCTGAAAACAAACCTTCCCGACAGTTGGCTGACAATGGTTGAGATGACAACAGAAATAATTTCAAGCAGTAGCAAAAATAGATTTAAGCTAGTACACACAACAGTACAAGCCTTTTCTTTTCAAATGATGTAAAAAAGAAAGCAATCAAAGGAGAAGGAGGCAACATGCCCATTAGATATGGCACAAAGTCTCGGCCTATTGCAGTAAGTTATTTACAAAATCAAGTTATAGTGCATCCTTTGTCCTTACCAGCAGGTGCAGCTATTAAGCAGGAAACATTCAAATATAATATGGCCTTGAGGGAAAAAAATAAATAAAAGGTTTCCTTTCTCTTCCATTACAAATGCCCAACACAAGTATGATAATTTAATAATTCCATTCCATTTGCCAGCAAAAATTAGTCCTTTATTTGGAGCCTGAAATCACTAAACTCTGAATGCTTATGTGTGATCAAATCTTACCTTGCACATTTACTTAAAGGAAATGCCTTTTTTTTGGCCTCTACTCTTTTTGTATTATTAGTTTACCTTCATAGTTAGCAGGAGCATACGAGTAGAGTGTATGTTTAAGGGAAGTGGAATCAGTCATACATTTCTTTTCTAATAAGGTGAGCTATCAAGGCCTTTGCTTAAAGCAGCCTTGTTTTACTGATGACTGATGAGAGTTCACCTCTGGATGGGGCATCACAGTGTGAGTGAGTGCTGGCTGGTGGTCTTGATGTGTTCAACCGCAAGCAAACGGAAAATAAAGTTGCACAATGTGTAAACAAAACAGTGTGTTAGGAGAGTTTGCTGGTGGTCTTGATGTGTTCAACCGCAAGCAAACGGATAATAAAGTTGAACAATGTGTAAACAGTGTGTTGTGAGAGTTGCAGAGAGCAAAAAGGAGAAGACTGAGGAACCTAGAAAGCACAGGTTTAAGGTGAAGGGAAGCAGGTCAGATGTTGTAAAAGATGCAGGATGAAAATCAGCAGTGAACCATGTTTTGCAAGCAGAATGATATGAGGATGAGTCAAAGGCAGCATTGAATGCTAAGAATTGAACTTCCCTCCCCCCTCCTACCCCCTGTATCGAATCTGGCATTTAGAAGAATATTTTTATGGAACTTTGTATGATGTGAAGCTAGACCCACAGTGGGTTGAATGAATATGAAAGCTAGGCACATTTTAAACATCCTTCAAGTATCCTGGTTATAATAGAAGACACAAGTTAGAGCAGTATGTGGAAGAATGAATTTTAGAGGGAGAAATATGGAATGGAGTTTAAAGGTATCAGACAGTTTAAAAATATGAGAAGAGGAAAAAAAGGTCATAATTTTCTACGAGGTTTAGGAAGACATGTGAAAGATTGATCTCCAAAGCTCAGATAGCAGTATTGGTTTTAATGGGGAGGCACTCTCAGAGATAGCAAGAAAGCGATAAAGATATGTGTAGACACAAGTAAGTCCTTTGCTTGTATGTATGTATGTATGTATGTATGTATGTATTTATTTATTTATTATTTATTTGTTTTTTGAATTCTTACCACAGGATATTTTCCCATTGATTTTTAGAAAGAGTGGAAGAGAGAGGGAAAGACAGAGAGAAATATCGATATGAGAGAGACACATTGATTGATTGCCTCCTGCATGGGCCCTGACCAGGGCCTGGACTGGGGAGGAGCCTGTAACCAAGATACATGCCCTTGACCAGAATGGAACCCGGGACCCTTCAGTCACAGGCCAACGCTCTAGCCACTGAGCCAAACTGGCTAGGGTGGTCCTTTGCTTTCAGAGGATGGGCAGAGTTTTATCTCATATTCTACATTATTTTTTCCATGAAATAGGAAAAAATCATTTGCTGAGGGTGAGAGGAACAGGAGTGTGGTAGGTACCTTGAATGATGTGGTGAATCTTTGAAATAGATGATGATAACAAAGGCAGCTAGAAACTGTAACCCACAATGCTTGTCTGCTCAAGGGATAAAAGTAGATAGTAAAGCTAACCCATAACTGACATTGAATGATATAAGAACAAATAACTGATGATGATGATGACTCCTCATGAGAAAAATGGATGAAGTGGTAAAAGGTACAGACCATGTACCCAGTATGTATCAGTGTGTCTTACTCATCCTTATGCCTCTAAAGTTTATACAGAAGTTGACACAGCCCATGGTAAGCACAAAATAAAGGATAGAATCAAGAATGTCATGAAATGGCTAATGGAAACAAAGAGATGTCTGTCTTGATGACATTAAAATTAGTAATAATATAATGATAATAGTGAATCTTTATTGAGTGCTTGTATGTGTTAAGCCCTGTCCTAAGCACTTTACTTGCATTATCTCATTTAATTTTCACACAGAGACTAGAGGCCTGATGTACGAAATTCGTGCAAGAGTAGGTCTTCCTTCCTTCTGGTCGCCAGCAGGCACCCAGGACCTGGGCTTCCCTCATAGCATGGGCTTTGTCTGGAAGGTTGTCTGAAAGAACGTCCAGTCTAATTAGCATATTACGCTTTTATTATTATAGATATGATGTTGATATTATTGGTACTGCAATTTCACAGGTGAGGTTCAGAGAGGTCAAATAATTTGTTAAAGCCACATCTATGTATATAAAAGCCTAAGCGACTAAACAACTGGTTGACTGGTCGCTATGATGCACACTGACCACCAGGGGGCAGACACTCAATGCAGGAGCTTCCCCCTGGTGGTCAGTGCACTCCCACAGCTAACCTCCTGCGGTTGGCCAACCTCCCGCCATCCCTCTAGTGAGACAGCCCCAATTGGCCCCAGTTGCCAGCTAGGCCAAGGGACCCCATCCATGCACGAACCTATGCACCAGGCCTCTAGTAGATAATAAGTAGAGAAAGGAGGATTAAAATCAGGCAGTCTGATTCCTCAGCTCATGGTCTGTAGAGGAATGAAAAAAACTAGAAAGATAAGAATATACGGTTGGAGAAGATGAGGTAGGGGTTTAAAATTGATTTTGTGGCCACGTTCTCCCTCATTTGCTCCTCTCTTACTTAGTTTTTTCATCACAATGCCTAGTCCACAACAAAGATGTGATGAAATCTTGAGTAATAATACAATAGAGGGCTTTCACTAGAAATGTGGTGGGCTATGCATGTTCCTGTATTGAGTCATTTAAAATAGAGAAATAGGCTTTGAAATCTTTTTAACATATACTTTTTTGGGGGTAACAATGATAAAACATAAATGAGATCATCAACAATAACCAGGCAATGATAGAATCCCTGGTATTTGATTTTTAAACATAAAGATATTTTTATTCTGGGTGGGTCTGACCTAGATTTTTCATGACCTTACAAGATTTACTTGTACATCTCAGACTCTCCTATTTCTTAAAGAGATACCATGGACTAGACTGCTACTCAATCTCATTGGCTTATTATAGGGTAGAATTTTATTTTAGAATATAAAGCGAGCTTTCACAATTTTTTTTGAAACACAAGCTCTATTTTAGTAAACATAGACATCACATGTACTTTCATGTTATGGGAGAAAAATAAACCAAATACTGTGAATTAAAACAAATCAGGTCAATGAGAAAAGTGTTGTTTTATTTGTAAATTACAGCCTGGTTCCCACCCTCACCAGCTTTAAGAATCAAAGTCTTAAATATTTGAAATTTTAGGTAATTCTAACATCGAAGAATAGAGAGAATCTATGTCAAAGTTATACTTAAAATATTATGTTCAACATGTTGCCTAAAAATATCTTTGGTGTTTTCAGCAAAGATATTGTTACTTTAATCAACTCCAGGTCCTTCATATCTTATACATGCTAAATTTTTTTCTTCTGCACAGAATGACTTCAGTTTTAGTAACCCATTAATTCAAACTGAAATCTGAAAATTTAAGTTTTTGAGGATTAAATTGCAAAAGATTTAATTAGAATATCTCAACAAGTAAGCAATCAACTTTGCATTATAACGTTGTATACTAATTTAGTTTTTTCACAATATTTTCATCATATCTACAAAACTTAGAAAAACAAAACCACTTAAAAGTTCAACAAATTTGTTCAAATGATAAATCTGATAAATCTATAAGTGAAATAAATTACCAAAATATATACTTTTCTTTGAACATTAGCTTCCAGAGAGCAGCAAATAATTTAAAAATCAAAGATTTCTAACCAAATATAAGGTTCTATTGGAATGTTTCTTAGTTCAATATAGGAAATAAAATTATTGGAGGAAACCAAAATGAAGCTAATAAATGAACAAGACTAAAGTTTCACTTTTCTGTACATTTAAACCAGCTTTAGGCAGCATAGTATCTAAGTAATCCTTAGCACTAAGAAATAGCTTAAATATTTTATTTCAAAGTGTAAAATTAGTATAACTTGATATTACAGCATTGTATTTGATCATGTTCTCTAAAGAATAGAGGGACAAAGAATAGCAGATGTTGGGATAGCCTTGAAAATAAAAATCCACACATGTCTTTAGAATCAAAACAATCAGTCGACTCTCACTTGTTTCTTTACTATTTCATTTCTGTTTGGTGTTCATGGGAACTGTTTTCTGAAAAGGTTCAAAATTACTTAAATTTAATTTTAAAAGCGTTTTATATATATTTTTCTCATAAAAATAATTCAGGCTTACTTTAGAAAAGTAGGAAGACATATTAAATTAAAGTGAGATAAAACATGCCATTCCCAGATAGAACTACCGCTATCATTTTGACATATTTTTTTTCAATATTTTTCCAAAGTTTTGTTTGGCTATGGCATTTTTGTCTTTGCCTTTTTGTTATTGTTTTTATTTTAGCAATCATGCCTTTTTTTTCTGAAACTAGTGTTACACAGACAAAGATTGAAAACCAGAAGAGAACACAGTAGCCTCTCACCCCTCCAAAACTAGGCAAGGCATTCAACAGGAACGGAAAGAATAAGAAGGAATGGGGGGATAAGGACACATATGTAATACCTTAATCAATCTATAATAATAAAAGCGTAATATGCAAATTGACTGAATGGCTGAACAGCAGAATGACCACGCTATGACACCCATTGGCGCCAGGCCAGCCAAGATGGGTGCAATGCTATTGGTCAGGCCCAGGCCGCCAGCTGGCCGCCAGCGGGGCCTCCCTCTTTCAGGGGATAGATTCCAGAGCTTCGTGATCAATCACCCCAAAGAGGGAGGCCCAGGCTACCCGGCAGCAGCACTATGGTGGGTGGGCAGGGCCTCCCTCTTTGGGGGGATTGATTGCAGAGCTTCATGATCGATCACCCCAAAGAGGGAGGCCCAGGCTACCTGGCAGCAGTACTGTGGCGGGTGGGTGGGGACTCCCTCTGTGGGGCAATCGATTGCGGGGCTCCCAGACTGCGAGAGGGCGCAGGCCGGGCTGAGGGACTCCCCGCCTCCAGAATGCACAAATTTTGTGCACCAGGCCTCTAGTAAAGAATTAAAAAAAAAAAAAAAAGGAATGGGGCATTCATTTTGAAGAACTTGGTTTACTTTGACTTATGCAATAGATAAGTTTGCTTGTGATTTCAGGGTAAGGAGCTTTGCTCCATATAATCACCCAGAGACCCATGACTCACCTCCTGAAACACTGCGAGTCCATGGCAGGGCAAGAAGGAATTGGGGAGTTAGACATTAGGTTTTTATAACCTGAGCCAGGAAGTGGCCTGCACTACTGCTGTCCAGTGTTCCTTGGCAGGATTAGTCACAGGGCCTTCCCCAATGGCAAGGGGGCTGAGAAACATAGGGGAGGAAATAGAACATGAGGTGGCCATGCCGTTACCTAACAGAAAGGGAGAAATGGAATGGAGAGATTTATGTTTGTGCACCTACATGAGTTCAATTTAAGTTTCACTTTAGGTTTTCTTTCTAATTGCTCTGATTTCTCTAAAGTCTTTCTATGGAATTCTGATCACATTTATTATCTTAGCCCAATTTTTAGAAATGATGGGCATAATTGTACATTGTCTTAAACTTTTACCTACCTGCTTCTTACCTGTCATTGGCTTTCCCCCACAGATTTGCATACACAGAATGAGTGTTAGGCAACATTTATTCCATAAATACTGGTCTATAACTTAAGTGTCATCCACAAGAGAAGCTGAGGGTTACTGAAATGTGGACTGCATTTTAATATTTTAATGGTATGTCTTGACAAAATGGTTTTACATTTTTGCCACTACTCTGCTGGAATCACATCACTCAGTTGCTCACAGTCAATGGCTTCCCATACCTACAAGATAAAATCCACGCTCCTTGACATGACATATAAAATTCCCCAACATGTGGCCCTTGCTTACATCTCCTGTCTCATTTCTAGTCAACCTCTGCCTGATGTTTCATGCTTTCAAAAAACTTTTCGTTTCCTCAATACAGCGCACTGCTTTTCCTTTCAGTGTTTTTGCTTAGATCATGTTTCTGAAGGTCATGCTTTTTGTAGAACATATCACCATTTCCTGATGAATTCCTAGTCATCGGCCATGACTGGACACAATCTTTTCCTGATGTGAGAAAATTGGGATCACTCCTTGCCTTATTTGCTTACATAATGCCCTGTGCACATATTTCCCTCCTTAGACTACTAGATCTCAATGGACGCTTATGTGATTGTCCCCTCTACCAGAGGGCGAGCTTCCCCAGGCCAGGATTGAGTCTAATCCATCTTGGGGCCCTAGTGCCTATCGTAATAATTAATTTATGGCCTTGACTGTTAAATAAATGGAACCAATAGGTGGAAAATACCCTGAATGTCTTCCCCTTTTCTTTCACCCAGTCTCTGAAGTACACACTTCAAACCCTGCCCTCTGTCTTCTTTATTTCAGTAATTCAATATGGGCTTTCTAAAGTTGGAGGTTATAGAAAACATTAATGCAGAGTGATTTTAAATAGGAGGGAATTTTGTACCGTGTTTCAAGGGTTGCTTTCTGCGCCCTGGTACAGAGGGGTCAGTTGACTTGAAAGTGTGCCTCAGGTAGGCACATTATGCTCCCTCTCACCTTAGTAGGCCTTTCAAACTATTCTGCCTTTCCAAGAGCCAGAAGTGCAGTTTCTATGAGAAATGAATTATTAATATCTGATTTTCACAGCAATAGAATATTTTTACCCAAAGAGTAGCATTTCTTCCATGCTTTCAGACATTCTTTCTTAATGTAAAAGCCTGACCCTTTAGTAAGGTGTCTTTTTTAATCTCGGATTTGCTGACTTTAATAAACACACTGTTGTTACTTCTAATCAGCACAGAAGTTCAGATTGGGAATTTTATGGTCAGATTAGAATCAAAACCACATGTGAATAGTGATGAATAAATATATAAAAAAGACTAAACATTTCATATGTAGCAAATGTAGTTTTCAGATAAATTCAAATGGAGGCTTATTTATTTTTTTCTGACTGAGTTTTTCTCTGTATAAGTATAAATCTCTCTTTGGCAAAAGGAAGACTTACATGCAGTGGGAGACAATGCCAAGCTTTCTGTCTTCTTCGCTCTTACATTGCCATCCCTTCAAACCACTCATGGACACAATTATACTGTTTGCTGTCTGTTTTATTATAGCACATAAGATAATTTACTTCAGATATAGTTGAAAACATTTGTTTGCAGTGATTTGATATTTAAATATTGAACCATTCCAAATTTAAAAAATTAAATCAGTTTTAAATTAAGTAATATTTGTAAATGAATGTCAAGACTGCCGGTTATATGGTCATCTTTAAAAGATAGTCAATTTTCATTTGCTTTCTATGAAAACTGCTCTTCATTGAAATGATGAGGACCTCTTGTTCCTTGCCAGTCATCCTAGTCACTTACATGAACTCAAAATAAGCTATTTACAGTTTCCAAAATTCCAAAGAGCAATTTATCTAGGGTAGTTTTTTTTTTCTAGTGAATTTAGTCACTGTACATGTAGGACAGTGTGCATTAATTTTTGCATTGGTAAATGTGTAGCCATGAGTATTCCTATCTAATCTTTTCATAATGGATTAGCATCAGGGTAATTCACCAAACTGTCTTTTGAAGGTCCTTTATTAAACCACAAAGGAAGAAAGTGATTTTCAAGCTTATCAGATAATCAAAAAACAAATATAGTGCCTCATTCTAACACAGGTAATCGCAATTCCGAAGATGCTTTGAAGCATGGACTTTTTAAAACAACCTCCACAGAATGGATTTTCTGTATTGGTTCTAAAAGGGAAACCATCTAAGTGACACCTCTTGATGCCAAAAAAGAAGCCCATGTTGCTACATCAATGCCCAGGGATACTCAGTGTAACTAAACCTGTGTTAGCCACTGCAAGTCTCCCCACCAGGAGCATCACAAGAGCTTCTCCAAGGTCTGGGGCATTGCAAAATTTCTTCTTATTGATGCTTTCCAGCTTGATGTGAGCTGCATGGTCTCAGGGAGGCTTAAGGCACCACCAACCAATTATCTCTCCTTATAGTTTATCAAATTGAATCCTCCTTTTCTATCTGCTCAAAAAGTATGCAATAACTTTAGACTAGAAGGACTCAACAGAAGTAAGCCTGTCAATGTCAATATAAATCAAAATACACTGTTTTCACAATGAACTGTTGGGCATTATGAGCACACATAAGTGATAAATCATGACCTTTGAACTCAAATGGCTTCATTCTATGTACTTAGAAATATATGTTATGGAGAATCATGAATGTTTCCTGAGAGATGGAGAGACCTGATTAGACTTATCTTCATTTACTATCATATTCTTCTGTTCATATGTTAACATGGACTCATTTATTCAAGTTATCCATATCTTCTCTGACATGTTCACATTTAAACCTAGATTGCATACTTTCTATGTGGCAGTCAGAATATTGAATGTTTTTTATGGATAAATTGACAAACGATATGAGGTAGGAATAATTATCTCTACAGATGAGATAATGAAAACACAATATTGAGATAGTTTGGCTACTATCACCTACCTAATTTGCTAATGAGTCGTTATTTTAGCACAGGTCTATTCACATGGTCTGAAGAGATGGGGCACAGAGCAGGCGTGACACTCTGGGTGGGGATGATAACAGTGAGGAGAGATAGGTGCTAAGGTTGGGAGTGATGGGCATAATACCCAGGGAAGGTGCCAAAAGGGAGAGGCTGGGGAAGAAGGCAGCCAGAGCATGTACGCCTGTCCCAGTGTTATCCACATACTATTCCTGGTAACTGTCCAAATTTTCCACTACCTATGTGGCTGAGTTTTGTCATTGCAAAGGCTGGTAAGACTAGGCCCCAATACATAACAGAATGAGTCCAGAATTTTGACTCAGATAGATGTGAAGCAAATTCCTGTTTTCTTACTTAGCACTTATGTGTCTTTAACCAAGTTAATAATTTTACTGAGTTCTAGTTTTTCATTTTGTAAACATTTTAATATTTATTTCTCTGTGATTTAATTTTAAAAAAAAGCACTTGGAAGTGTTGATTGGATAGGGAATGCCCCATAAATTCTGTTTTTTATTGTTTCTTTCTTCTGACTTTCTCCTCTGTCCTCCCCACCAATGAAAAACTTTCTGACCACTTTTTATTCAGGCTCTCCCATCTGATATAATCTCCTCTGTATGTTTCTTTCTAATTTATAAATACCAACAAAATGACATTTAACAGTTCTCAATTTTTAGTTTAACCAAATAAATACAGAGCTTAATACAAAGTATTAGGGACATTACAAATGACAGGCTTGGGGATAAGGTCTTCATGAGTGGCATTGTGGAACCAAAAGCTCAACCCAACCCTAATCTGTTCTCCCTTTTTTGTTCCATCTCTTAGCAAATGATATTATTTACCCAATGGCCCAAAACAATACCTTTGTTACCATGCATTATTCTGTATCCCTCAGCAACATTAGACATTTTTGACTATGGAATTCTTCTTGAAACACCCTCCACTCATGTTTCCTTGACAGCACACTCTCTAGAATTTCATTGGTCACTGCTTAATCCCTGTTGCAGTTCCCTATACTAATGTACTAGTGATGAATATAGAAGTCTTTGGAGACTTAATTTGGGCACCACTGCTCTGTTTCTACCCTGCTGGTTCACTTGGCCCTTTGGCTACAAGTGTCCTCTGCATGCTGACGACTCCCTGAATTCTACCTGTAGACCAAACTCTTCTCTGTTCTCCAGTCTCATATAACCAATTGCCTAGAAATGATATCTGTTGGCAACTTCAAACTATATGACCCAAATAGAACTTTGAATATCGCTTTCCACTAGTTCCTTTTCTAGTCTTTGCTATCTCAATAAATGGCAAAAATTAATCCTGAGTAATTATTTTTTTTCTTTACACCTCAGGCAATTCCATTCAATACTAATGTATCTCTTGAATTCATATTTTCTCGGTCACCACCATCATCTTTCTCTCCTTGCAAGAGTCTTCTAATCTGTCTCTTTGCTTCTGCTACTGCCTCCTTCCAATGCAGTCTTTACATAGATGTCAGAATGATCTTTTAAAAAGGCAAATTAATTATGTCACATTCTTGCTCCAATAGCTTTGCCCTTATTAAAAAATAAAACTCTTTATTATGGTCTATAAAATTAGCAAGATCTGCCTGATTTCTTCCACCTTGACCTTTTGACATCACTTCATACCATGTTTTCCCTTGCTTACTATATTCTAGTCAGATCAACCTCTTTCTGCTCCTCACTTATACCAAACTCTTTTCCTTCTCAGGATCTCAGAAACATGGCTAGAACACTCTTCCTTTGTCTCATTGCGTGGATGTTTCCTTCTCATCCTCCAGATATCAGCTCCAATATCATTTTCTCTGACATTCTGCTCTTGACCTTATAGAGTACCTCTTTCCAAGTGATTCTTGTTTATATCAACCTACTAATTTAATTTCCATCCTGGCATAATAAAAGTGATTCAATTATATTTTATTTTGTTGTTATTTTATGGTTTTGTTCATGCTTTCTTTTCCTCCTCCTCCACTCCCCTCACTAAATGTAAACTCCGTAAGGGCAAAGACAATATCTAATTTTTCACCATTGTATGTCAAACATCAGCACAGCCTCTGACCTCAGTATTTAACGACTCATGTTTCAGCATTCAACAAATACTTGTTGAATGAATAAATGAAAATATGAATGTCAATGTGTCTTCCATATCTCTATATCCATTACTTATTCAAGTAACCATTCTATTTTGTTACCCCTTGAATCCTTATCATCTCCATTGTCACTGCCTTAATTCAGGTCACCATTATCTCTTGCAGGAATCACTGCAATTGGTTATCATAGTCAGGACTGTTTTATGAATAGTTGTTATTTTGGGAATCTTAAAGTAACTTAAAATAAGAAAAATACCAGTCTGTCATGGATTAACTTGATTGATTTTATTGTCTTCATGCAGCTAAGATAACACATTTGAGGCAGGTAATCTGATGCATCAGGCCTTCCTCAAAGGAGTTTGCATTTTCATAAACCTAGTCAAACACAAGAAACTAGCAGTTTCAAAAATTGTGATAAAAATCATCTTGTCTTGGAAACATGTGACTTCTATGGGATGATACTCTAAATGTCCTATTGTAATATCTTGGGATTTTGTGACACCCCACCTCTGGACTTCACTAGATATATTGGTATGTGTGTATTTTTCCAGTGTCTAGCAGCAAACAACTGCTTAGAATAACATAGATTTTGTGTATCATCTTGGAATCAGCTGAAAATAATTCTAGGACCAAGCAAATAAAGGTAACCATATGGAGGCTGTGCTTAAGAGATTAAAAATAGCCCTAACTGGTTTGGCTCAGTGGATAGAGCGTCGGCCTGCAGACTGAAGGGTCCCAGGTTCAATTCCAGTCAAGCGCATGTACCTTGGTTGCGGGCACATCCCCAGTAGGGGGTGTGCAGGTGGCAGCTGATTGATGTTTCTCTCTCATCGATGTTTCTAACTCTCTATCCCTCCCCCTTCCTCTCTGTAAAAAAAAATCAATAAAATATATTAAAAAAATAAAAATATAGAGTGGAAGGCCATTACAATCCTACAGTAGATGGGACTCCAGATCCTATGACTTAGTAAAGGATTCAAATAACCTTATAATTCCTCTTGAAATTACTCTGAATGATATTCTTCCAGCTGGTCTTTGTGCTTCTGGTCTTGTTTTCCTTCAGCCCTTTCTTCACACTTTCACTAGAGTGATCTTTTAAAGAATTGTCATTGTAAATTCTGTTAGGATAAACATCTTATCTAGCATAAAAGTCCCTCAAGTTTTGGCCCATTTACTCCTTCAGCTGACTCTTTGCAACTCAAGTCTTATATGTGCTTGAGTCAATCCTGCAGTACCATGGACTTATACACCATATCTTTAACCCTCCACACTGTCTGAAACATTTTTCACAGTCATTAAATATTTGTTGGATGGAGGAGCTGTATTCAGATATCATATTCCCATTCATACTTGCCTTTCTTCAATTACCATCAATAGTGTTATTATATCTTGCATCCCAGGATCTGACCCAGCAATAAAACCAACTAATATTAAGAATGATATATAGCATAGATTGTCTAGTGAAAGACTTAATTGGTGACTATGTTTTTGATAATTACTTTTTGACTTTTTATTTTCTTTGTTTTTTGCCTCTTTGCCTAACCTAACTTTGTAAGCATCTATTCAAATAATTGCTAATAAAAGAAAATTACCAGGAAATTGATTATTTCTCTTAACATTTAAGATAATGGTATCAAACAAAAAGAGTTAATAATTGAACATAGTGTAAACAAGTCCACGCTAAGTTATAAGGAGCACTGCAGTGATTGTTTACTCTGTAGGTACTTAGAAAATGTTAAATAACTTGAAAGAATATTGAGAAAGCCTTGCTTCCCCCATGCTCTTAAATATAAATTAAAGACCTTTTATTTTTTCAAGTAGCTGAAGTCTTTTCTGTAGTACAAATATCCATTATTTTAATTAAATAAATAAAACTTAAAGCAGTCCTATAGTTTTTTAAGAAAATTAATGACTTACTTTCCCCCTCCCCTCACCTATTTTTGGATGTAGAGTCTCAGAAACTGTTTATAATGAATCTCAAGTCAATGAATATAGCTCATAGGACTCATTGGTTACATGTTGAGTACTGGAGAAATAAATAGATTAATTTATGCCATGTTAAAACTCAATTGGTTATTAAGCCAGTTAAAACTAATAATAACTAAATATTAATATAATAATAGTCATTACAAGAGAAAGTTGATAAGACAAAACAAGTCATTGATTGTACAATAAAGTGTCATTGTGATTAATTAAATTCTCTGTTCACTGTTACTTTAGTTATATTTATCATGTTTATATCCACATTAAATATGATACATATAATTCCTCT
>NW_005358943.1:2632879-2637879 GCF_000412655.1 Myotis brandtii | reverse complement strand
TGTTGCCGAAGGTCAGACTGCTTTAGAGTGGTACTTTGCCGAGCTGGTATTGATTGAAATTCATGTCTGTCTTGCTCTAAAGCTCCCTGTCTTTTCCTTAGACTGTTCTACCTATAGCATTTTTGGTAGTTTCCAGTCTCTATCTCAAACATACCTTCAACACACAAGGAGTAGATTTTAATTACTCTGCCATTTTCACTTATTTATTAATCAGTTTGCCAAGCATTGAGAGTACTTACTGTGTTTTAAGTGCTATGAACAAAGCTGTTGAAGATAATAAATATTCTAGGCCTCTAAGTATCCACATTCTAGTAATGGCAGAATGTAACAATTGCCGTAAACATATGTTATACAAATAATTCATTTCCATGGATGCAGACAATCATTTGAGAGGGTTTCATGGAATAGGTGATATTTGACCTGAATCTTGATGGATGACTTCCTAGTTTGCCAGTTGCACAAGGTTGACCAGATGGTGGGCCCTGGGCATGGTGGTTTCAGAGGTCTGGTGGTGTCCTTCTTACAGAGGAGTGATTGGAAAATAAGGTGAGAAAATGAACAGGACCTAAATGATGAAAGATGAAAGATGATTTGTTGAAATGATGAAAGATGATTTCATATATCGAGGTAAAGGTTTGACATATATCTTTAAGGCGGTGAAGAGCCAATAAAAATATTAAATAAGAAATTTCTTGAATAAACCTTTTTTTAAATTAAGGGCAAGAATACAGAGAAGTTGACATGGAAAGCAAACTAAGAGTGCAAAAACAGAGAGGGCTGATCTATAAAGCAGTGCAGAGAAGAGGTCTTCAGCAGAAAACAATTAATAGAAAGTGCTGGTTGATGGAACGGGGAACAAGTCAAGATAATTTCCAATTTTCTACTTTTGGGGAATGGTTGAATGTTAGAGGAAGACAGGAAATGGGGGAAGAAAAGTTATTTGGAGTCAGGGTTTTGTTTTTGGACATTTTAAATTTAAATGGTTAGTGGAACATTCAGGTGTGAAAGAGGTTGTTGGATTCTGGAAAAAAAAAGAGAAATAAAAGCAAACAGTGGTTTAAGGGAGGAAAATACATATATTTGTTACTGTAGTGTGTTTTTTTGACAATATGTCTTAATATGTTAGCCAAAAGAGTCCACTAATGAGCCCTATCATTGGGGAGATGTATCCATCAGTCAAGGCAGCCTTGTGGGGGTGGGGGGACGGTGATGTGGAAAGTCTGCTCAGATAGGAATAACCATTTTGATGAACAGAGGTTGAAAATAGAAAAGAGGGGGCTTACCAATTGGAACAAGTTCCCAAAAGATGAGGGGAGTGATATCTGGAGCTCAGATGTGGGATTAGCTTTGTGGATTCATTAAATCAGTCCCAGGCATGGAGCTCGATTTGGAGGATATAGTAGAGAACCAGAGAGACATGGACTTTGCCTTCATGCAGCAGTATGGTATGGAACACAGACAAAAGTACTAAAGAATGTATAACAAGTGGTGACCAATGCTATGAAGAAAGGCAACACAGCGCTAAGATAAAACATATCAGGATTAGGTACGGACAGAAAAGCCTATTGAGACTGAGTGATCAGGAAAAAATCCCAAAGAATAGGCCATTTAAGCTGAGATATGAAAAGACAGAAAAAAACAAGCAATGTATGTTAAGAGCAGGGAAAGCCATGCTCAGAAGAAACACTCTGCCCAGTGTTTAGCTAAGCTACTCCATGGTATTGTTGCCTTGGCGTCCATTTTTTTTTTTTTTTTTTTTTTTTTTTTTTTTTTTTTTTTTTGCCAAGCTGACTTCAAGGACCTTAAACTGACACTAGCCCCTCATGCAAGTGCATGCCCTAAATAACAGCCCACAGACTCACAAGCAAATGCAAGTTCCTTATATATCTTCCCAACAGCCTTTATGATGAACAGTGTCCCACACCTCCCAGGACCTTCCCCTTCTGTGCTCTTCATTTATTTTAATTTTTGTTAAATTTTTTTCTATTTATTTTTGAGAGAGAGAGAGAGGTGAGAGGAGAGAGAGAGATGAAAGTATAAAAACATTGACAAGCCAGTGCATTGGATTTAGGGATTTATCACAGCATTAGTTCATTGGATTAACTCCTCCCAGCATTACCCAAAGTGAATGATCAATCAGATTGATTGGTTTAGGTTTTAGAAAAAATAAATGGCTATTTGTGGGCAAGGGAGGGAAGATGCTATGAAAATAATTATTGCATCCAGGGCTTCTGACCTATGGAAGAAAGAAAATGAAATTAGAAGGGAATAAATAACTGAGACAAAGGAAGGGTTCCAGAGAGTGGAGATCTTAAAAACAGGTATTGTTTTTAACACTTTTCTCCTTGACTTGCATGTCTCTATTGTCTCTCTCTTGTCACGTAAGTGCAATCATATGTGTTGGTAAGACTGTCCAGGCACAGGCTGTTTTTGTGACTTGACTAGAGAAAGAGGCAAGTGCCAGAATGTAAACCCTGGAATTTCCCCTCATTGTGTTTTTACTGAGACTTGGACCGATACCCTTGTCCCCTAAGGGCGAACGTCTGTCAATTAGATAAGACTCATTTTAACTCGTTGGACAATTTGAATGATTTCATAAATGTCAGGGCAAAAGATTGGACCCAAAGATGTGCAGCTGACTTTCACAAACTAGAATTAACTGGTCTGACTTAAAGCTTCCATTAACATGACAAAGAATAATCAACCTTCATAACATAGTTTAGTTTACCCATTTCGTTAGGTACACAGAGCTTTGCCATCCTACTGTCTCTAGTAATCAATCATATACAGACCCATGGCCCTGTGTGTTTTGGAAAGGGTCTATGTGTGAAATTCTGGACCAAGCACATGTTGCTGGAGCAGAGCATCAGTTCAAGCCTCCTTAATGCACATTTTTATGTTTCTGAGTAGTATGTGACAGTCACATCTAAAAGCATTCAATACTCAGTAAAATTGTCTTCCTCTTCTCTTCTCCCACAACCAGTTTTAAAATGCATATTGATCCCTAGCTGGTTTGGCTCAGTGGATAGAGCGTCGGCCTGCGGACTGAAAGGTCCTGGGTTCGATTCCGGTCAAGGGCACATGCAAGAGGGTGTGCAGGAGGCAGCCAATCAATGATTCTCTCATCATTGATGTTTCTATCTCTCCCTCTCCATTCTTCTCTGAAATAAATAAACATATATTTTAAAAAATGCATATTGAGCCTGGCCAGTGTCGCTCAGTGGTTGAGTGTTGACCTATGAACCAGGAGGTCACCGTTTGATTCCTGGTCAGGGTACATGCCCAGGTTGTGGGCTCAATCCCCAGTAGGGATTGAGCAGGAGGCAGCCAATCAATGATGTTTCTCTCTCATCATTGATGTTTCCTTCCCTCTCTCTCTGAAAATCAATAAAAATCTTTAAAAAACCTCATATTGATATATGCACATATATAAAATTTGCTAACTAATATCTTAGCTCTTTTCTTCTTATTTAATGTTTCAGAAATGTGTTCTAGCATATTTAGAATACATTGCTAACTAACATCTGTTTATAGTGATAAATGGTCACATGCACATGTATATACACATGCATAAACACTTAAGTTTATGGGGCTCACACATAGTGAATATTTCTTAATTAGAGCTATCAGCTCTTAGATGTGAAGAGCTGTATCAATCCCAAGCACTGTTTTTATTGGATATAATATTCACTTTCAATTTTATTTGTATTTGTTTAGTTTGTTCTTGAACTCTTGAGAAATGAAAGTCATTTTGAGACTTACACCTAAATTTCCACTCTACTCTT
Source organism: Myotis brandtii (assembly GCF_000412655.1). NCBI lineage: Eukaryota > Metazoa > Chordata > Mammalia > Chiroptera > Vespertilionidae > Myotis > Myotis brandtii. Next base: position 2,634,094 of record NW_005358943.1, on the reverse strand, counting down.
ATTCATTCATGTAGTATGATTTAGAGCTGTAAACATTTATTTTATGAAGTTATTTGAAGTGTATGCAATCATATACAGTTTAATCATATAATTTTTAAGACTTTCTATTGATTGATTTTAGAGAGATTTATTTGTTGTTTCACCTATTTATGCACTCATTGCTCATACTTGCATATGCCCTGACTAAGGATTGAACCTAAAACCTTGGTGAATCAGGACAAAGCTCCAACCAATGGAGCTACCTGACTAGCGCCTATAGTTACAATCTTTGTGAATTCCCTCATTCTAACTACCACCCAATTACTGATTTCATTCTAACTACAACCCAATTACTGATTTCATTTCCAAATACTCCCCCAATGTTCATGGATACATAGGGAACTTTCTCTTATTTGCCCCTCTGATTTTGCTGTTTTCTAATACTAGTGCATGAAAATTTCTCCTTCTACTCTATCTTTCTAAATTTCTAACTCTGATAATACCCTTCCAACTTAAAACCACAAACTCTATATCACTTGACTATTCACTAACTTGCCACTTATGATTAATTCATACTATGGAGATGGTTCTAAATCCCTAAGTAGAGAATTAACTATAATTTTAAATATTGATAATCTTTTTCTTCATAGATCCTTGCACATAGTAGGTGCTTAATAAGCATTCTGAATTGATTTTCTTTCAACTGGTAAAAAGTAAAAGCATTTCAAAAATGAATAATTTTAAGAATATTTAAAAACAATGAAGTAGATTAAAAAAAATAAGACCGATGTGGAAAGATAATTAAGTATTGATTAAAGTATTCATAAAACAAATGTGTTAGATTAGAGTTAATTAGTTACTAATATTCTATATTACTAATGTCTTTATTATGTTTCTCAAAAGTCCAAAAAAGGATTAGAAGGTGACTAACCAATTTAATTTTGTGAATACTAATGGATGGATGTAAATTTACTTTTTTAATGCTGCTCAGTGGGTGAACTATTTGGTACTCTTATTAGATAGAAAAGCCCTATAGGGGTGCACATTTTGAGAAAAAATTGTTACCATATATTGTCAAGAAATGGCTTTGGCCAGTGATACATATTAAAAATCACTTAAGAAACTTATTTTTAAAAAGTCTTTGAATAAATTTTAATAGTCTACAAAGAAAATAAGGCTCCTAGGGCAGACATATTGTTCATTTTCTTTAAAACAACTCCTTTCTCTTTTCCTTTC
>NW_005358943.1:2589885-2632862 GCF_000412655.1 Myotis brandtii | reverse complement strand
CCTTCCTTCCTTCCTTGCTTCCTTCCTTCCATCCTTCCTTCCTTCCTTCCTTCCTTCCTTCCTTCCTCCCTTCCTTTCTTCCTTCTTTCCTTCCAGATATGTCCATTGTATATTTACTATGTGCAGGGTTATTAGAGTACAGAGTTTAATATGATAAACAAAATGCATTCCTTCTTGATATTTTTATTTTAGTTAAGAAGACAGATGATACAATATTCATGTAAACGAATGAAAACACAAGATAATTTTAGGTACTGATGAGAACAATGGAGGAACCAAATATGAGATGTGGTAGATGTACACAGTCTTAGCATCCAATGAATTCTCAAGGGATTAATCTAAGGAATGTGGAAGAAGAGCAGTAATGGAGAGCCTGATGGCAACACAATTGATTCTGACTATTCTTTGCCAAAACTTTAGTCTATGAAACATATCAAAACAAAGCATATCACCAGATCACCAATAATCTGATCATTGAGAGAACTTTGTTGCCATTGAGGTCATTTAGGCCACATGGTTTTCTGAAAGATTCCCTTCCAGAAAAAGTAATTTATACTTTGGTAATATCAGATTGAAGACTGAGTAGGTGGTGTTTTAATAGATGAAAATCAAGTTTCAGACATATCTTCAAGTTGTTTACTGTCCTTCATTTCCTCCCACTAAAATATTCCTACTAAAGCACTAAATACACAATCATTCATAATTTAGCTAATATTTCAATAAGACTTATATGTTTCACTGAAATTTTGGTGGCTGCAGCTTGAGTTTACGAACAGAACACAGCAAGAACTCAATTATAATTTCCTAGAGGCCCGATGCACGAAATTCATGCAACAGTAGGCCTTTCTTCCCCCTGCTGCCGGCACCAGCTTCCCTCTGGCACCTGGGACCCGGGCTTCCCTCGCAGCCTTGGCTTGGTCTGGAAGGTTGTCCAGAAGGATGTCTGGAAGGACATCCAGTCTAATTAGCATATTATGCTTTTATTATTATAGATTTTGCAATAATTATCTAAATTATTATCAATAGTTCATTAGCCATTAAAGTATCAGAATTTATCTCTTATTTAGCAATATAATTTTCTTAATCCCTAGATTCACTTCTTACCCTAATGTGCTTTTTTACCCTAATTTCTCAAAAAATCTAGTCCAATTCAATAAGGAGGATAGAGGATCTCAGATCCAATACAAAGCTAATAAATACATGGCCCTCGCCATGTTTTATAAAATGCAAAATACGAAAAACATTAAGAAGACAAATTATTAGTTTTGTTTTTACAAAACTTAAGCTTCCAGAGGACAAGAATGTTGTCTAATGTATATAGACTGTTCTGCACTGTTGGCAGTTAGATATTAAAATTCAATATTTACAAGTGGAACATAATTTACTGAGCCATTCCAATGCACAAGCAAATAGAATGCATTGAATATCCTGGGATTACTGAAATGCACTTTGATTTTATGCAACATCTTGTTAACTTTATCTGTTTTTCATAGCTCTTTTCCATTAGTTGGAGGGTGAGGAAAAAATTGGATCAAGGTCCTGGTTTTTAATACTAGGCATCAACACTATGAAAAAAAATCAAAGACACATTAATAAACTAAATATTACTTCCCACTGCTCTCTGGCTACCAGGCACACACAGTTCTTTCCATTGGACTCCTAAGAGTGCCTTCAATAAAATAGAACTGTGAGTTTGACATTGCTCTTGCTCACTGCCAAGAAATTCTAAATTGAGTCCCAGTTGTTTTTCAGATTAATCCATTGGAGAGAACAGAATCTGAACACAGTATTTTACAATTTTTTGAAAATTTACTTAGGCTAAAGTTAGGTTTGAGTATGCGTATATATCCCTAATTATAAAACACTCCACTTATATCAAGCGCACACTCAGAACATGGCTGTTAAAGACAACGTAGGCATTTTTAATATGTGAGCAAGTTTTCTGTAATGAGAACCAAATGTTTATATATAAAAAAATCCAAATCACACTACATTTTCAAAACTGGTCCGCATACAAGAATTCACCTATTTCCTCTCCTAAATCATAAAAAGAAATCTAGTAACAGCTTAGGTATTCGTGTTACATCTGGGAAGAAAATAGTACTTTTTATGAAATCTTACTCAATGCTTTGTTTGAGACTTCTTCATTCATATATCAACCTGATAAACACACAACAAGGTACATTTTAAAATCAAAAGATGCTAGTGATTTCCATATTTGCTTTCTGATCTTTTCCAACACATTCTTGGAATAGCTCCCTGGGAAAGGCACCTCCAAGCCTTCACTGGGGAAGAATGCAGTGGGCTGGCTCCCTGGATGTGCGCTGCGTGAAGCACATTACACCTGGGCAATTCTTATTGATAGAAATTGAATGGAATTGCACTTCCAGGCTTTTTAAGGGCTTATTTGGTGCTTCATATGAGACTTTATTGAAAATAGCGCAGCTCTCGAAAACCTTTTAAGGCACTGGATGCTTTTTAAAAATCTAATAAATATGGATGGCTGATTAAGGATTGTATTTTATATACTGTATGTTAATGTTGTTTTTTCTCTCTCCATTTTCCATCTTTCTCTTTCTTCTCTTGTGTTTTTTGATACCTTCAATAATAAACTGACTTTTTACACTGTTCTACTATTATCTCTACCAGATTCCTTCATCCCAGGGGGGACTCTACCCTTCTTTTGCCCTATTCTAATCATAAATTAAAACCTTTTTTTGAGAACTTACCAAAAACCAGGTCAAGTTTATTTTCTCAACAACCTTTCAGGCAGACATTATCCCCAGTTTACAGAGTAAAAACTGAGGCACAGGAAGCTTAACATCACAAATCTAGTGGGTGGCAAGACCAATATTTGAAAGTTTTCTAGTGCTTATGGTTAGTGATGTGGTAAGTCATTGTGTAAAGTATTTTTCGTATACTGTATCCTTTGATCCTGACTTGGTGTATGACTCCCATATTCTGACTCCAAAGTTGATGTTGTTCCCTGTGCGTAAAACAACATTGACCAATGAAGTGTTTTATTGAGCAACCCTCAGATGACCTAACAATGGAAGTGAGTGACAGTCACTCTTATTACAGACACGTGTTTCATCTACGGCTCTGCACACACAGAAAACTTTCCCTCTCCAAATCTTGAACCCAGAAGATTCCATATCATTTCTCCTTCCCCAGCCAATTCCAAGTTTTAGATGGTTATAAAGAGAAACATCATTGGAAAACTATCATTTGCCGAAAACATTCTTTTCTCTTTTTGTCTTCAACTATGAATTCTTGAGTGGAAAATAGAATAGTCAATAAAGTGGCAAACGGAAAGACCTGAGCAAAGAGGCACCAAGTTTCTTGGAAAGCCATTTCCACTTGGAAACCTACAGAGGGAGCCCAGCCAGGCTTCCCAGGCAGAGCCAAGGTCAAGTTTTCCAGAAGTGCGCTTGTCTGGTAGGGTGCTGCTGAGAGAACAGAAAAATCCGTTTCCCAGTGTCACTGTTTATTCAGTGGGGGCTGGAGGTGTTTGATCAATGTCTTATAATATGCACGTAGGTGACACATTAAACCCTCCTTAAGCAGCACAGAAACTTACAACTTTGATGAAATTCTTGTGGCAGAGGGATAAGTGTTAGGTGAGAAGATTACATAACTGTTTAAAATTTATTTTTCAACTACAGTGGACATACAATATTATATTAGTTTCAGGCCTACAACATAGTGATTAGCCATGTTTACACCTTCTAAAATAATCACCTAGATCAGCAATTTTCACATACCCATTCTCTAGCTCCAAAGGAGTACTGGGAATGTAAGGATCTAGAATGTTCAGCCTCTGTAAAGAAAGGTGATCTCTGCCAGTAAGGAAGAAGTATAGGGAAAGGCAATTTCATGAGCAGCTATACGAATGGAATAATGCTAGTTGCTGTAAAAGAACAAAAAATCCATTGGCTCAAACATGATAGAAGCTTGTTTCTTCCTTGTGTAGAATTCACAATTTATTCTTTAAGAGTTCTCAGCTCTCTTCTTAAGGTTCAGAGAACTAGGTTTCTCCTATCTTATGGTTCTTCTTGCTTCAACAAATGACTTTTAAGTTCCTGTGCAAGCTTGTATCAAGCTAGCTGAAAGGGAAAGAGAGTAGGGAATTTTACCTGCTTCTTAAACCCCTTAGTCTGGAAAGCACATGTATCACATCCAAAGTCATTCTATGGGTAAGAGCTAGTCACTTGCCCTCTTTCCTCCCCACCCAAATGGAAAGAGTTTGAGAAACGGAAGCCCTGACTAAGCTGAATTTCCCAGCAGCAACAAAATTGTGAACAAGAGTGAATATATGAATAGGATAATCAAATAGTTTGATGGTGGAATGATTGCATTTCAAGAGCTCTGATTATGAATACATTATCATCCCAGAGGGATATCTTTAACAGGAAACCACTGGGTATATCAGCATTTTTACTAATGACTTGTTTGAGGATATATGATGGCATGCTAATCAAATTTTTAGATATCTTGAAGTTGAGAGGAAGAGCCAACACATTGGTTGAAAGTTGCAGGATTCCAAAAAAGATCTTAAAAGATAAAAATAAGGGATCAAATTGAGGATGAAATCGCTAGAAATAAATACCAACTTATATAGTTATGTCAATATATTCAGCAGCACAAGTTAACTGGGCAAATTTTGATTTAATTTTTATTATATTCAGGGCATTGTGCTAGGCCATGTATGGAATATAAGAAATAAGGGTTAACAGCAAAACATGTTAAAAAGAAGAAAAGCAGTTTGGGGTGATTGAAACACTAATATGAATTATTAGTGTAGAGTCTCTCTCTTTCTACATATGTGAAAGTGTTTGTATATATATATGCGTGCACATACCAGTGTATGTGCACATCTTTGGCTAAATTAGAAGATGTATAAAATATAGGTCACTTCAGAATATTCCAGACTCCCTGTTTTTCAGATTGTTTTCCCTCGGATTCTTGGTATAATAATTTAAAGAGGAAAATCAACAAGCTTGATTGTTTCTGGAAGAGTATGACTAAAATGATAAGTGAATTTGAAATAAATCTTATGTATTCACTCTTCATTCATATAGGACTGAGTTCCCATTTCTTTCCCCAACAAGGAAATAGGATATATGTATCATAGCTATGGTATAAGGTAAAACACAAGAAATGCTATAAAATATATGATGATAAAATTAGTGGAGTAAGAGAAAAGAAATTTTTTTCAGCAAAAAGATAAGTAAAATATAAAGTGGGAGTTGATTTGAGTTGTGCTTTAAAGATAGACTAGGACACAGTCAAAGGGAAGAGATGTTGGATTGTATTCCAAGAAGGACAAAAACTGTGAAACAGAGAGATCAGGAGAATTGTAAACTGTTTAGCACCAGCTTGAATTGCATGAGGGAAATAATAGAAGAAATGGCCATTAGTTATTTTGAGATAAAATTGAAGGTGATTATAAAATTTGGGTTAAAATATTTGAATTTTTTTCAGGAAGTAAGCAGTCAACAAATCATTATATTTTTACTACTCAGATAATAAAATCACAAAGGTTTTGTACGTGTGTTTCATATAGGAAATAATAAAAAACAGCAACAAAACAAAAACCTGCAGATATTTAACCTACAGAAGAGAAAGATTATGGTCTGAAGGATTGCTATGGTAAAGAGAGATTAACTTGACCTAACTCTCTATTCATCTTTTCTCAAAAGTTCTTATACCATCCCATCCCCTAAACTAGGACCAAGAGTTAGAAATTTCAGTAAGGCTGTTTTGGCAGGTGTGTGTGTGTGTGGGGGGGAGGGGTGTAGGCATCCCATTACTAACAAAAATACCTTAAATGTATAATAAACCAAACTTGAAAGTGTTTAAAGCTGTCTGTGACCATTTGCCAGTGCAATGAAGGAGGGTGATCAAAACAGTTAGAAATGAGACATGGGATTTCTAAGTTATTTGGTCCAAATCATAGAAGCACTATGATTTCATAAAATAGTGGAAGTTTCTTCATATTTCTACTTTTATGAAAAAATATCATCTTCTGGAAATTTTAATTCACTTAAAATGTAGGACCTATTCTATCCATAATGACTGACTGAATATTAGCTATTAACTGAGAGAAGAGTCTGTAAAGAGATAGTAGATACATGTAACCTTTACCAAGAGCTCCATCTGGTCCCTTTCCACAATTAGCTTGAAAAGCCACACATTACAAACGATTCAAACATAAGCTATACAGGACATTGATAGGGTGGAAAACTAACAAATTGTCACTTTTAGTAATTCCTTTTAGAATTAAAAATTTGGAGTCATTTTATTGCACCATCATAATTTTAATTCAAGTTACTGAAGAGAGATCAATGTTCCTCCAGATCACCATAAACTTTAAACAATTTCTAAATAGTTGTTTTGCAACAGGCCCTGCCTTATCATACAAATTTTGAAGTCTTCATTGTGTCATTGGAGGGTGTCCATAATTGACACACATCTTGTTTATCAAATATTAGTTTCCCAATCTTCTTAATATAAATTCTCCAGTCACATTATTTATGCTAATTTATTATTGCCTCTCAATATTTTTTTTGGAATATCCTCCCTCTTGATTCCTAACTATAAAAATCTACATGTTCTATAAATTTTCTGGAAATCTTCTTAACTAGAGTAGCTTATGTCAGCATCATCCTTCAATGACCTTGACATGGTAATTATTTGTACTTCATATTTTGATACTTAATTATATCCAACTTGTGCAAATCTTCATTTTTTCCATATTGGTTTTATTTTCCTTCACATTGAGAATGCATATTTTGCAAAGTCAGATGTGGCTCAGTGGTTGAGCATCGACCTATGAACCAGGAGGTCACAGTTCAATTCCCAGTTAGGGCACATGCCCAGGTTGTGGGCTCGATCCCCAGTTGGTTGGGGGCATGCCAGAGGTGGCCAGCTATTTTTATTTACAAGTTTTGAAAAATATAGATTTTTTACATGGGTTACTTGTGCAAAGTTAAATTTAGAAGAATGATAAATGCACTCCCCTCCTCCCAGTTCCCGCCCCACCCTCCGCCCTCACTCCCCACCCACTGTCCTCATCCATAGGTGCACGATTTTTGTCCAGTCTCTTCCTGCATCTCCCATTTCCCTTTCCCCCCCAAGAATAGTCAGTCCATTCCCTTTCTATGTCCCTGATTCATTATAATCACCAGTTCATTCTGTACATCAGATTATTTATTCACTTGATTCTTAGATTCACTTGTTGATAGATGCATGTTTGTTGTTCACAATTTGTATCTTTACCTTTTTCTTCTTCCTCTTCTTAAAGGATACCTTTCAGCATTTCGTATAATACTGGTTTAGTGGTGATGAACTCCTTTAGCTTTTCCTTATCTGTGAAGCTCTTTATCTGACCTTCAATTCTGAATGATAGCTTTGCTGGATAAAGTATTCTTGGTTGTAGGTTCTTGGTATTCAGCACTTTGAATATTTCTTGCCATTCCCTTCTGGCCTGCCAAGTTTCTGTTGAGAAATCAGCTGACAGTCGTATGGGTATTCCCTTGTAGGTAATTGAGTCTCTTTCTCTTGCTGCTTTTAAGATTCTCTCTTTGTCTTTTGCTCTTGGCATTTTAATTATGATGTGTCTTGGTGTGGTCCTCTTTGGATTCCTTTTGTTTGGGGTTCTCTGCGCTTCTTGGACCTGTAAGTCCATTTCTTTCACCAGGTGGGGGAAGTTTTCTGCCATTATTTCTTCAAATAGGTTTTCAATATCTTGCTGTCTCTCATCTTCTGGCACCCCAATTATTCTGATGTTTGTACGCTTGAAGCTGTCCCAGAGGCTCCTTACACTATCTTCGTATTTTCGGATTCTTTTTTCATTTTGCTTTTCCGGTTGGGTGTTTTTTGCTTCTTCGCATTTCAAATCTTTGGCTTGATTCTTGCGCTCCTCTGGTCTGCTATTGGGTGTCTGTATAATATTCTTTATTTCAGTCCGTGTATGCTTAATTTCTAGTTGGTTCTTTATCATAGCATCGAGGGTCTCATTAGTTTTCGTGACTCTCTCCTCAAGTTTATTGACAGCTTCTAGCACATTTTTGCAAGCCCTCAAAATTGCGATTTTTAGCTCTATATCCTCCATTTCTGTCATGTTTTTTTGTCTCCGCATTTTTTATGCTTTCTTGGTGCACCCCCTAGTGGTCTTTGTGCGCAGTCTTGTTCTAGTTGAGCCTTGATTGTTGTAGTTAATACTAGAGGGATTTGACCACCAGGCCGACTGGCTGTGTGAATCAGCTGTGTCTGCCGCGGAAAACTTCTGTCCTCTGGGGAGGTGCTAATCTAGCCTTTGCCTGAGGCGATCTGGCAAATGGCTCTGCGCAGGGCTTGGGCGGGGCGGGCTCAACAGGGCGGGCGGGCGGAGGGAGCGGTTATGGCCCCTCTCAGTCCCGTTCCCAGAGGCTCTGCTTCTCAGAACCCCCGGAACCGCTGCAAACCTCGGAGGGAAAGCTGCCTTCCAACTGATGCCAGACACTCCCGCTTCTCCCGTTTGGGTCCGAGTCCCCAGCGATTCGCCCGTATCTGGAGCTCAGAGTCTGAGACTCCCCCCTGACCGAAAACGACAACCGCGCTCTCAGCCACCAGCCCGCTTTGCGCGCGCACCTCCGCACCTGAGTTTTTTCCACACTGCGCCTCCTCTGAGCCTCGGTGTGCTGTTATTTTTCCTTCTAGTTGAAGAGTCTCTCCTCAGCCAGCCTTCCTGCGGTTCTGGGTGATGTCCGTTCCGTCTTTTAGTTGTATTTTTGAAGTGGTTGTTTGCGGCAGCAGTCTGCGGTGTTTACCTATGCCGCCATCTTGGTCTCTCGAAAATATTTTTTTTTTAAAAAAGAAATATATCTTTGGTCTTTATCCCTATTGCTGGCTAGCACAGAACTCCTAAAACCCTTGAAATTTCCTAAGTAATAAGAGTAATAGAAGTGGTCTTTTGTTTTCCATAACAAGTGCCTCTCAAACATGCCTGAGTTTAACTTAGATGATGACTTTTAGAAACTTCTAAGGATGGGGGTTAGATACCAGGGGAACCAACTGTGTGTTTAGAGGTTTAGAAATTTCAGCCCCACCCCTAACTCTGGGGAAGGGAGTGGGCTGAGGTTGAGTTTATCATCAATGAGCAATAATACAATCAATCATGCCTACCTAATAAACCCCCCATAAAAACCCAGAAAAAGGGCATTCAGAGTACTTGTGGGTTACTGCCGAGAAAATGGTATGCCCATAGAGGGCATGGAAATTCCACTTTGCATACTCAATTATTTGCTTTGTGCATATATTCCTTTTGGATGTTCCTGAATTATATCATTTTATAATAAACTAGAGGCCCGGTGCACAAAATTTGTGAACTCAGGGGTGGGGGGGTCCCTCAGCCCGGTCTGCAACCTCTTGCAGTCCAGGAGCACTCAGGGGATGTCAGTAAGACATCCTTAGTACAGCCGCAGAAGAGGGAGAGGCTTTCATCATTTCCACTGCGATCACCAGGCGTGAGCCCGGCTCAGGGCTTTTGGCTGAGCGGCACTCCCCCTGTGGGAGTGCAGTGACCACCAGGGGACAGCTCCTGCGTTGAGCGTCTGCCCCCTGGTGGTCAGTGTGGTCATTCCACAGTTTGGTCGATTTGCATATTAGCCTTTTATTATATAGGATTGGTAATCTAGTAATTAAAATGTTTTCCTGAGTTCTGTGAGCCATTTTTGCAAATTTATTGAACCTGAGGATGGGGATTCATAGGATCCTCTAATTTATAGCCAGTGGGTCAGAAGCACAAGCAACAACTTGCACTTTCATTGGCTTCTGAAGTGATAATGGGAGGACAATTCTGTGGGACTGAGATCATAAATGGTGGGATCTAACTCTATCTTCAGGTGAATAGAGTTAGAATTGAGTTAACTTGGAGAACACCCAGATGGTGTGTAGAGAATCTGATAATTACTTGGTTTGGGGAATTTTTCTCCAACAAACACATACATATTTGGTGACCAGAAGTGTCATAAGTGAGGTATTGAAAGTAGTGCAAAGAGCATTATAGAGAGCAGAGGAAACATAGGTGGGATGTGTGTGTGTGTGTGTGTGTGTGTGTGTGTGTGTGTGTGAGAGAGAGAGAGAGTGTGTTTTAAAAGACTCATTGATACATTACAGAAAAATGTCCTTAGTAATACAATGCATAAATTAATCTATCTTAACCTCTTAAAAATGTTAATATAAGATCAAGCAATTTATTGAGTAACTAATATGAGTCACATATCTTGTTTTATGCATTTTTATGCATCTTTTCTCATTGAGTCTTTACAATATCCTATGGGATAAGACCTATTATTATCCCAGTTTTACAGGTGATGGTATTTATAACTTCTCATAACATCTTGTACTTTTTTCTCTTATCTATCACCTATACACATTTATATAATTTTGATGGTTATTTGTTTAACTTTTGTCTCACCATTAATCTGTAAATTCCAAAAGGGTGTTTAGACCACATTTTTTAAAATCACAGTATTCCTTGAGCTTTGCACAGTTCTCAGCACATAGCAAGAACTCAATAAAGGTATGTTGATTTAATAAGTGAAAAACATTAAGAATATATCTAAGACAACATAGCACAAAGTGGTGGAGCAAGGGATCAAACCCACAACCGACTCTATAGCCTGTGCTCTTCACCATTGCATGAACTTACATTCTTCTCTTATAGAGGTACTTTATCTGGTAAGTGTACTTGACCTACTCTCTGCCCATTTCTTCTCAATCTTCTGTGTACTCATACCTTTCACCATTTTCTTACCCTTTTATCATCAGTGTTGGATCTGAGCTTTGTTTCTTTTTACCTTCTCATTAGGACAAGTTGTCAAGATCCCTGGCTTTAGTTACCACCCACATTCATATAAATATATAAAAAATATGTAAAAAGTCAAATATATATATGTGTATATATATATATATACACATATATATATTTGACTTTTTACAGAGAGGAAGGGAGAGGGATAGAGAGTTAAAAACATCGATGAGAGAGAAACATCGATCAACTGCCTCCTGCACACCTCCTACTGGGGATGTGCCCACAACCAAGGTACATGCCCTTGACCAGAATCGAACCTGGGACCTTTCAGTCTGCAGGCCGACACTCTATCCACTGAGCCAAATCGGTTAGGGCACCACCCACATTCTGATGATTCTCCTTTCTATATCTCTAGTCTGGCTTCTCTTCGAGCCCCAGATTTCTACATCCAAAATATCTGACATATTTATTTACTGCTTCAATCACATTAGACTATATAGAATTACATTACCTTCCCCTGATTATTAGACTCCATCTGCTGCTCTGTACCTTTATAAATGGTCCCACACAATCCAGAAGCTTCCTTTTCTTCTTACTAAGACTATTTCTTCTACATTCTTGGTTCTACTCCCTTAATTCAGCCACTTGTTATTTCTCCTGCAGTTTTACTGTATTGTCCTTCCTTATCCACATGAATTTATTCTCAGTTCCCATTTTTTATCCTGTTTTATAACTATTCAATGAGTAACTATATGTCTTAGACTTTCCTTCAGTGTCTAGCTAACCATGAGTCCAAGTTCAACCCAATAATCTGTGAGCAGAAAAAATGAGCACAAATTCTGAAAAAAATCTATTTTTTTCTGAGACTCTGTTTCCCAATTTTGTTGGGAAATGGGAAGAAATGCATCATGGTCATTTGGATTCCTACATAACTTTGTGGAGCATGACCATCTCCTGCCCTAGCCAACCACTTTCTTTTAGATTGGTGGCTATGAGGGAAAATGCTTCTATCTCACTTAGAACATTGCATTTTAGTGTCTTTTTAAACCAGTTTAGATTTTAACCAAAAATTCATAAAAATCATTTGCCTAACTCCAGTCTTGTTCAAATCCATCCCCTGTAATTTTAAATGTGTATACTCTTTTTAAAATGCAAATATGATCAGGCCAATACCCTGTTTAAATTTTGGAAGTGGCATTTGCTTTGTTTTAATTTTAAATTTTCTAAAAAAAAGCATAAATTGATTTTATAATCATGATGAAATAAATAAAATAAATCCATTAGTGACTCTCTTAAGCCTTCAAAATAAAGTTCAAGTTGCTTAACAGGGAACAGAAATCCCTTTATGTTCTGCCTTCATTCTATTTCTAGAGTCTTAACTTTTGCCATAGCCTCATAAGCCCCAGGCACATGAATCTTTCAGTCCCTGGAGGGCAACTGGTCCTTATACACATGTGTCTTTGCAACTTTTACTCTCTCTATCTGGATGCCTTTCCACATTTTCTGCCAGGTTAAAGGGTACTCATCCTTCAAGAGGTCTCAACCCAGGTTAAATATTGCATCCTCCACAAAGCTTTTCTTAACATCTCAGTATCAATTAAATTTTGCTCATATGTCACTGAATTATGTCTATATGAAGGTATACTTCACATTACAGTCTATTTCCCCAAAAGACTATATCCATTCTTCCATTAAAAATTTACTCTCATTTAAACAAGTTCTATGCCATTTATCTACATTTTTGTGTATAGTTGATGTTCAAAGTTTTGTTTTTAAATCTTCACATGGGGGTATTTTTTATTGATTTTAGAGAGGAAGGGAGAGAGAGAGAGAGAGAGAGAGAGAGAGAGAGAGAGAGAGGAGCATTGAATGGGTGCCTCCAGTATGTGCCCTGACCGGCAGTCTAACCTGCAACCTAGGTATGTGCTGTGACCAGGAACTGAACCTGAAAACATTTGGTGTACTGAACAATGCTCCAACAAACTAAGTCATCTAGAGAGGCCCCCGATTTTTTTTTAATTGAATGAAAAGAGCACACATTTTGTTAACTATAGGGTGAAAAGTGACCTTAGCTCTAAACTGTAATTTCTAAATTTCATCTCGTATTGACATCTTAATAGTATAAAGATTCAGACTAGTAGGGGTATTTAAATTGAAATAGAGTTTATAATTAATATAATTAGAATCTGATTCAGAATGTGTATTTCTTTTAAGGCCAACTTTCTATAATGAACTTAGTGCTTTTTGGAGTACAAAAATTATTTTTTGTTATTAAAGAGATAATATTTTTACATGAAGTGGAGATTATAAAAATTTTAAAGTATTTTATATTACAGATAACAAATGAATGCTGAAGGACTAAATGGATGATTTGGCTTTGGTAAAGATGTAGTTTATCAAACATTGAAAGATTGAATTCAGTTTATAAATATTCTGGAAAGCCAGTGTTCAGTGCCTTGAAACCAAAAAATAAAATGTAACAGTATGTCATAATCTTTAGAACTTTCCCAGTTTTAAAATATCTTTGTTTGGAAGAGGATTTATAAATAACACATAAAGGGAAAAATACTTCTTTTCTTAAGCATTCATATCAAAATTCATTAAGATTTTTTATTTTAAAATATACTACAAGGTCATAAACAGCATGGTACTGGCATAAAAACAGACAGAGATCAATGAAACAGAATTGAGAGCCCAGAAATAAACCCACACCTTTATGATCAATTCGTATTTGACAACGGAAGCAAGAACATATAATGCGGTAAAGACAGTCTATTCAATAAATGGTGTTGGTAAAATCTGACAGATATGTGCAAAAAATAAATAAATAAAATGAGACCACCTTCTTACCCTATACATAAGAATAAACTCAAAATGGATTAAAGACTTAAATGTTAGACTCAAAACCATAAAATTCATAGAAGAAAATACAGACAGTAAAGTCTCTGACATTTCTCATAGCAATATTTTTTCTGCTCTATCTTGTCAGGCCAGAGAAACAAAAGAAAAATAAGCAAATGGGACTATATCAAACTAACAAGCTTTTGCACAGCAAAAGAAATCAACACAAAATGAAAAAAAACAAGCCACTGAGAGGGAGAACATATTCGCCAATGATACATCTGATAAGGGGTTAATTTCCAAAATGTATAAAGAACTCACAAAACTCAACACCAGGAAGACAAACAATCCAATTAAAATATCGACAAAGGACTTGAATAGACCCTCTACAAAAAGGACATACAGATGGTCAATAGACATATGAAAAGATGCTTAACATCACTAACCATCAGAGAGATGCAAATTAAAACCAAAATGACGTATCACCTTACACCTGTTAGAATGGCAATTATCAATAACTCAACAGACAACAAGTGTTGGCAAGGATATGGAGAAATGGGAACTCTCATGCACTGTCAGTGGGAATGCAGACTGGTGCAGTCACTATGGGAAACATTATAAGGTATCCTAAAAAATTAAAAAGGTAACTGGCTATGACCCAGCAGTTCCACTTCTGGGAATATATCTGAAGAAACCCCAAACACGAAGAGTATATGCACCCCTATGTTCATTGCAGTGCTATTTACAATAGCCATGATCAAGAAGCAGCCCAAGTGCCCATCAGTAGATGAGTGGAGTAAAAAGCTATGCACATTTACACAATAGAATATTACTTGGCAGTAAAAAATAAGAAGGAAGTCTTACCTTTTTGGAAAACATGGATGCACATGGAAAGTATTATGCTAAGTGAAATAAGCCAGTCAGAGAAAGACAAACACCAAATAATTTCACTTACATGTGGAATCTAATGTAAACAAAATAAACTAACAAACAAAATAGAAACAAGCTCATAGATAGAGAACAGACTGACTGCTGTCAGAGGGGTGGGGGTTTGTGGGGCTGGGTTAAAAAAGTGAAGGGATTAAGTAATAATAATAATAATAATAATAATAATAATAAATCTCACAGAGACAGCAGTATCATGATTATCAGAGGGAAAGGAGGGTGGGGGCAGGTAGGTGAGGGTACAGGGGGATAAATGGTTACAGAAACTTGACTTTGGGTGAACACACAATACAATATTCAGATGATGTATTATAGAAATATACACATGAAACCTATATAATTTTATTAACCAATGTCACCCCAAGAAATTCAATAAAAACAAAATAATAAAAATTACATTTTCTTAGACTTTTTATCTTTGCCTGAGGCCTGGTTTGTACATAAGGAAGAGTTCAGTAGAAGTTATTTATATATATTTACATACCTTTACTTGTTAAGCTATTAATATAACCACATGGATATATTTTTTGCTGCAAATATAAGTGTCTATTGGTCACAGAGCAATTGTATAACCAGAGCCAGCTTCATGGTTGCACAAACAGAACGTGTTCAGAGGGCCTTTGCTAGGTTTAATGCTCGGTTATCACCATCTTGAAATGCTTAATTTTTGAACAAGGGGCCTCCAATTTTCACTTTGACTGGGCCCCCCAAATGATGCAGCCAGTCGTACACAGACTCTAAACAACCCTCCTAATTTTGAACAAATATTCTGGGAGTGCATGGCTAAACGGCCAATTTCTAAACAGCTGCCCATAAATAACAAACGTAGGGTCCTAGCTGTCTGCCAGGCTTCGCTTGCCCAGCTTAGCTGTCAGGAGCAGCACGGGGGTTAAAAGAGAAAGATTCACCTAAGTGTCAATCCCTCCTGCTGGCTCAAGAGAACAAAGCTGGCAGGCAAAGTGAATCAGATAGCACACTGTGCACGCCCAGGCTTCAGAATAAAGCCGATAGGTCTAATTTCAGCTTTCCCGGCCTTGGTAGTGTCCCTTTAAGTTTACTAAGTCGGATATACCTGTAAGCAAGCAGTCTAATGTTTTTGTGATCTTGCTACTGTGAAAGTATTTAATAATAAGCCTCAGAAGTTGGGAGGTAAGAAGGAAATCTATGATGTCTAATGCCAAGGTGCTGTTCAATGTGTTGAAAGTTGATTAAATTTCCTTTTAACGCCCCTTGAAACTGACATTTCGCTACCGTTTAAAATTTTTTCCCTCCAAACTATTTTTTATACCTGTGATTTAGAGTGATATACAGCAAAGCAGTGGCTATGAATTGGCTCAAAATGATTTGAGGGGTAATGAGCAGGGATTGAAAAAAGTCATTTAAGGAAAGTAAAGCTAACTTTATCCTGCAACTGCATGCCAAGGCAGGGTCAAAGATTTGAGGCTGCTCAAATAGTGCCGTCCAACTTTTATCGGTTTGGGGTGATAACTAGGTTCCAGCATCCCATAGATTGATAAAAGGAAAATATATTTATATAGATTAGTGCTTTCTCAGCTATCAGTTGCAAAATTGCTTGCTATATTCATACGCTTCCATTTTTAAAGTCACATCTGTTTTAATAGAGCTAGTCTAAATTTGAAAATTAAGAAATATGGCATACTTGTGTATTTTATATCTCAAGTATCTGATTTTTAAAGAGGATTGTTTTTTTTCATATGTGTATCTATCATAGGAAAATGTGGAAGACATACCTGAAACCCTACACATGATGCTAGTGATGTATTTGTTGACATGTATGATATAGAGCCTTACAATTATTATCCGAATGCTCAGATAGTACAAAATAAAATACCTCATAAGTGGAGTAACGCAATATCTTCTACAAATTGACTGTTAACTGTGACCATTACAAAATCATGTATTTAGTATCAATTGTGTACATTGTTTTTGTCTACATTATTGCACTTTTGTCCACATCAGTTAAAACACAGAAATCCACCAAGTCTTTCTTATAATAAGGGCCTGAAATATTAACTACCTCTTTTCTTTGGAGGCCAGCCCAGTGGTTCTACCTTTTTCAACCCAATACGTCCTTTTTATAATAGATGTTTTAAAATGCTATTCTGTGCAGGAAGCAAAGGAAAACAAAAGAGCAGAACATCCATGTGGACCCTGGAATTAAAAAAAAAAAAGATAAGTACTAACAAACAGGTTTATTTTTTCCTAATAATAGAAAGTGGAAAATGATCTTAATTTATGCAAATATAGCCTCCCTCTTAAGCAGTGGTTCTCAACCTTCCTAATGCCGCGACCCTTTAATACAGTTCCTCATGTTGTGGTGACCCCCAACCATAAAATTATTTTCGTTGCTACTTCATAACTGTAATTTTGCTACTGTTATGAATCGTAATATAAATATCTGATATGCAGGATGTATTTAGGTGACCCCTGTGAAAGGGTTATTTGACCCCCAAAGGGGTTGCGACCCACAGGTTGAGAACTGCTGGTCTAGAGGATCCAATACATCATTGTGACAAAATCACCTTTACAAGTTTCCTAGTGGGAGGTACTGCCTCCATCAAAAAAGCTAAGCTTCCATCTGTTTGTTTTTCATAGTTATGTGATAAATAATATACATATACTTTCTGGTTGAGGTATTGACATTAGACTAAAATGTCATAACCATTTTTATATGAATTAATAGGGCAGCTGTTCATTTACGAAAAATCCAACTTCACTGCTAATGAAGGTAAGAACTTTTAAATTGGAAATTTTAATACTATTTTATATTACCAGAGGTAGCAGAGTTGTTGGTTAAAAAGTATCATTTCAAGTTAGAGACCTGATTCTAGTCTCGGTAATGTTTTTTTTTCTAGTTATGTGACCTAGTACACAATATTTAACCTTTCTCATATCTCATCACTTCATCTGAAAAGTGGAGTTAATAATGGTTTATAGAGGCAATATAGATTTTTAAAAACTTACTTAGCAATTAACCAAATGCATATTAGCTATTGTTATTGTTAGTATTGTAAAAACACTTTTAGGTTTGGACTATATATTTCTTGATTTATTTATGAAACAAATAAATATCTGAGGCTATTAAAATCCGCTAATGTCTATTAAAGCAGATAATTAAAAATACATAGGTAAATGTGCATCATAAAAATGTGTGAGATATTAATTGAGCATATTGGTTCGGGCCGATTTCTGGGCTCTCTATTCTATTCCATTGATCTATTTGTCTGTTCTTGTGCCAGTACCAGGCAGTTTTGAGAACAGTGGCTTTGTAATACAGCTTGATATCTGGTATTGAGATCCCACCTACTTTGTTCTTTCTCAGGATTGCTGCAGCTATTCGGGGTCTTTTTTTATTCCAGATGAATTTTTGGAGAGTTCGTTCTAGATCTGTGAAGTATGCCGTTGGTATTTTAATGGGAAGTGCGTTGAATTTATAGATTGCTTTGGGTAGTATGGACATTTTAATGATGTTGATTCTACCAATCCATGAACACGGTATGTTCTTCCATCTGTTTATGTCTTCCTCTATCTCTTTTTTCAACGTCCTGTAGTTTTCTGAGTAGAGGTCTTTTACCTCTTTAGTTAAGCTTATTCCTAGGTAGCTTAATTTTTTTGGTGCGATGGTAAATGGGATTGCTTTTTTCGTCTCTCTTTCTGCAAGTTCACTATTGGTGTATAGAAATGCCATAGATTTCTTGGCGTTAATTCTGTATCCTGCTACATTGCCGAATTCTTTTATTAAGTCTAATAGTTTTTTGATGGAGTCTTTAGGGTTTTTTAAGTATAATATCATGTCATCTGCAAATAAGGACAGTTTTACTTCCTCTTTTCCAATTTGGATGCCTTTTATTTCTTCTTCTTGTCTAATTGCAATGGCTAATACTTCCAGTACTATGTCGAACAGGAGTGGTGAGAGTGGGCATCCCTGTCTTGTTCCTGTTCTTAGGGGAAATGGTGTTAGTTTTTGTCCATTGAGTATGATGTTGGCTGTGGGCCTGTCATATATGGCTTTTATTATGTTGAGGTATGATCCTTCTACTCCCACCTTGCTGAGAGTTTTTATCAAAAATGGGTGTTGGATTTTGTCAAATGCTTTTTCTGCATCAATTGATATGACCATGTGGTTTTTTTCTTTCAATTTGTTTATGTGATGTATCACGTTTATTGATTTGCGGATATTGTACCATCCTTGCATCCCTGGAATAAATCCTACTTGGTCATGGTGTATGATCTTTCTGATGTACTGCTGGATCCGATTTGCTAAGATTTTGTTGAGGATTTTGGCATCTATGTTCATGAGGGATATTGGCCTGTAATTCTCTTTCATTGTGTTGTCTTTACCTGGTTTTGGTATTAGGGTGATGCTGGCTTCATAGAATGAGCTTGGAAGTGTTCCTTCCTCTTGGATTTTTTGTAGTAGTCTGAGGAGGATAGGTTTTAGTTCTTCCTTGAATGTTTGGTAAAACTCCCCTGTGAAGCCGTCTGGTCCTGGGCTTTTGTTTGCTGGAAGCTTTCTGATGACTGCTTCAATTTCTTCCATAGTTATTGGCCTATTGAGATTTTTAGATTCTTCCTGATTGAGTGCTGGAATGTTGTATTTTTCTAGGAATTTGTCCATTTCCTCCAGGTTGTCTAGTTTGTTGGAGTAGAGCTGTCCATAGTATTTTTTAACAATCATTTGTATTTCTGTGGGGTCTGTTGTTATTTCGCCTCTATCGTTTCTGATTTGGTTTATTTGGGTCCTCTCTCTTTGCTTCTTGGTGAGCCTGGCTAGAGGTTTGTCAATCTTGTTTATCCTTTCAAAGAACCAGCTCTTGGTTTCATTGATTTTCTGTATTGTTTTTTTGGTCTCTATGTCATTTATTTCTGCTCTAATCTTTATTATCTCCTTCCTTCTGCTCACTCTGGGCTTTTCTTGTTGCTCTCTTTCTAATTCTTTGAGCTGTAGATTTAGATGATTTACTACCATTTTTTCTTGTTTTTTGAGATAGGCCTGTAGAGCTATAAACTTCCCTCTCAGGACTGCTTTCATTGTGTCCCAAAGGTTTTGGATTGTTGTGTTTTCATTGTCATTAGTTTCCAGGATGTTTTTAATTTCTTCTTTGATCTCATTATGCATGCATATAAGCATAACCAATGGACATAAGACACTGGGGGGTAGGGGAGGCCAGGGGATTGTCAAGGGTGGGGGGAAAAAAAAGGACACATATGTAATACCCTTTGTAATACTTTAAGCAATAAAAAAAATGTGTGAGATAGAAATAAACTATTTTTTTCTATTAAAATAATAACATTTTTCTAATTGTTACAAACATTATACAGAAAAGTGTTTCATTTTCCTTTTAGTGTCATGATTTTGCTCTTCCCAATACTGGCTGAGAGATGCCAGAGCAACAGTCTCTGCTTTTGTCTCAATGCCAGTTAGTGATTGGACTCACAGTCATTGGTCATGTGCTTTTCAAGAGTAGGCAATACCTCAGTTTCCCCAGAGCCTTGCTAGTATTTTAACATAGTTTAGAGTTACATTGAACATGTTCTTTTCTGTTCTTTAACATGCCAAGTGTGTAAACCGAACTTAACCCAAAGTGTTAATATTCCCAGGGTAAAGATGTGGGCACACATATAAAGTGTGAATCTATGCTTGTCTTCCTCTGAACACACAGAATTTAAAGACATATTTCACAATACAGAGTCATTTGGAGAATGAAAGTGAAGAAACCAAATGCATCTTCCCAGAGTGGTGACTTAAACAGTCCCCTCTTCTGCCTTTAGTCACTGCAAAGCAGTTGGGCTTCAGGTTGTTCCATATTTAAATGTTATGGATTGGTAATATGGTTAGCAATGTATTCTTTTTAACAAAACCTATTACCATAACAGTCAAGCATTGTGCCAAGGACATTTATCTCTACAACTATAATATGTATTTTAGAAACCCCATTCTTCTGATGTGCCAATACCCCTCATAACCCAACCACTTCATATGATTAATGGTTAGATTGAAAACAAATTCAAGAGGTTAGCCTGAATTTTAATTTTTAAACCGATCTGTTTTTCCATAGACAGCTCTATTGGCAGTTTGGAGGTTTTGCTACAAGATGGGGTTATTGAAAGGATCCTTGGTCTCTTTTTGACCAAGTGACCAAATATCTGTTGGGTCCGATGGCAGCTTTGTGGCCCTCACCCCATCACAGTGCCCCACGTGAAGGACACGTGCACCATACCCAAACTTGTTCTGCTTTTTTCCTTAACTTCTGTTCTCCTCCCTCCCCAACCCCCCCTCCACTTTCCTTATCCTGCCTTACTTTCAGTTCCCATTGCATTTTCACTACCTGGAAGCATGTATTAACTTATTCATGTTTATTGTCTGTTTCTTCAATAGAAAGTAAGCTCTTCTGGGGCCATTGTTTTGGTCATTGCTCTCACCTGTGCCTGAGAAATAGCACACAGTACATATCTGTTGAAGGAGTGAACAAAGCAAAGGCTATCTTGGTTGCTATTAATGTCATCAATGCCGAAATTCTTTTGTTGGTGTTGCTTCAATTGATCATTATAAAATTATACTTAAATAAAGAAGAGTCATCAAATTAGAGATTAGCTGGGGGGGCACTGGAGGGGGGCAGGATCATTATGCTATTTTACCTTGAGTGCAAATCTGGGACCAAGAAATTTTAGGAGATTAATTGAGGACAGACAACCTTCAGAAGCTTTCAATATACTCTTTTAGCATCCCAGAGAATGAAGACCTGAAACCCTTGAAAAGCAACACATTCAACCTCTCATTTCCATCAGACAACTTTCTTAATAATATCAATCCTATTTAGGACCAAAGACACCCCCTCCTATGCTGCCTACATATGTCCCGGGCAAGTTGGCATAGCTAAGAAGCAGTCCACCCGACATTTCCAGAGTAGCTAAGGAAAAGGAACATGCAGTTGTTCTCCTCCTAGTAGCTTGGCTATCAACTTATATTCATTACAAACTTTCCAAGAAAAAAACAAATCATGGATACTTCTAGTTCCCACAAGGTACCATTGGAAAGTTAATAAGCGAGCAGAGAACAGAAGTCACATATCTCAGGACACGGTATCTTACCAACTGTAACATACATTGTCAGAATCAACCGATAGCTTTTCTAGGGTGACTGTATTTCTCCAGGAGGTCATCATTGCATAAGCATTCATGCAATTTACATATACTTGCATGCCGCACTCAAAACTCCTTTTACATTCACATATGTAATGTAAAAGACATAATGAAATCTTACAGTGGCTGCAGTCAGGCCAGATATTCAGGAAGTCTAGAAGAGGTGAGGGGGGGAATGGTCAGTGGACCGGTGATCCCGCTTCTCTGTCTCCTTCCTTACATTAGAGAGTTCCGGTGTGAGGCAGAGAGCACAACTGGAAGGAAAGAGGATCAGAATTAATACTGCTCTTGAAAAGAGTGGTGTCTGCTAATGTGAATATATTGACCATTTAATTGGCTTAAGGCACCACACTTGGTCCCTTAAGAATTGTTTTTGAGATCCTAGATGGTACTGAAGTAGAATTCTGTCTCCATCTGGGGTGTTGGTGCCAGAATCTTTATACAAATGAACTGCTTTTTATTCTTTCCATTGCCTTCTTCTTCCAAAGAATACCAGCACATATACTTAATTCAGAAAAGCATGCTTTGGTTTCAAGTTCTTATTAAGGCTTAGAAAAGATTACTAGTATATAATTCTGAGGTTCATAATTTCCCTTTAAATGAGCTATAGGTTAATGTGTAAACCCCCCCTGCAGATTTTTTCCTTTGTTTAAATAATATCCTGTAATTCAAGCCAATATACTTTACAATAGCATGTTAAAAGCAAATAGCAAAGCAGTTTAGCTCTAAATTAAGGTTTCTCCATCCGCATTTCTACTCACTCTGGATATTTTCTGATACAAAGCTCTGGTCTCCCTTTTTGTGATGTTATTCTGCAGTAGTGAAGCCAGTAACCACAGCTTCATAATGCTAAGCACTCCGGTGGGAAACACAAACAGAGTGCATAAACCAAAGTATTCATTTCATGAGGTTTTATTAAAAGGCTTCACCTCTAAATTGAGCTGTCATACACTGTTGGGAAACTTTCTACCACAGTTTATTTTAACTATGTAAAACATTAAAGCAATGCAATTTCTTCAGCTTTTCATATAATGGGCATGACCTCTCTTACACACTCCAAGCAATCTATACCGCATTTAATCAAATGGGCTGGAGAGTAAAATCAGGCCATATGTTTTCGCACTTTCCCCAGTTTGCAGAAATGACCCCAACCTCGCTAACATGCTGTAGATTTCCATGTATACCCAGCAAGCTCTTTGGCGTTCTTACTGAGAAGCTATACCGCACGATTCAAAGATCTCCTTCAGATGAGAAGGACATTGGGTAATTTATAAATCATTCATTTGTGACACAGCTTCATACAGCGTCTCAAGGAATTGCATTAACTGCTTTTGCAGTTCCCTCAAATGTTGCTTTCGCTTGGCAGTGTCATAGGTCATTACCGATTTTTTCCCTATGTAAGCAATACCAACTTTCTATTAAAAATACTAATTTCTACCCTACTACAGTGTCTTTTGAAGTAGCGTGTATATTAAAAAAAATCAAGTTGCTTTGAAATATTAAAGGAATATATTTAACTAAAGGGTTTTCAGACAGGTTGTTTTTCTGTATTCCTGATGACAGACAGATTTGAGCCTACAAAGTCAATAGTAAATTTTATTAAAGTCATTATTTTCCTGTTACAGGCCTCGTGCTTTAAATAAACTACAGCTGACAATGCTGTCGCACATACTGTCATACTGTAAAATGTCCCCTCTTTATTACCGCAGGGACAACTCATTTAGAACTTTGAAAGTGTTTTCACGATGGAGTTGCTCATTTGCAGAGCTGGCCTATGGCTGTGTTTAAAGAATGTGGTTGATACTTCTCTTTTCCTCTAAATATTCTAGAGAAGAAAAAAAATCAACTTGCCAACACAACATTTTTAGGATAAAGATGAATGTCCCTTCTCCCTGGATAAAATATATTTCAATCACTCCATATTACTGGGCTCTGACTATGGATGACATTATTTTTTCACATTGTGTGTAAGCAAGGGCAAAGCACTTGACATCTACCTAAAATTAGGAATTTTAACTTTCCCACAAATTACATTCTTTAATGAATACCCCACCTCCTCTGCATCATCTTCTTGATCAACATAACCTTGAGTATCTGAATGTAAAATTGCTAGAAATCAAATAATCACCCAGAAGACATTTTTAGGAAAATCAGAAGGAATATGTCCATTGTTTTGGACCCATGGCTTATTATTCCAAGTTGTGCTCATTAACTCCTTTATAACCGACATGTTGTCTCACCGTCCTTTAACATATATTGCAACATTTTCAAATGGATTTTATTTTATTTTCCACATGCACCCACACCCCTATGAAGGAGAAGAGAAAGGACCAGAGGGAAAAACAACAACAACTTGCCTTTACATTTGAAGTCAGATGTAATCAATGCCACTAAATCCACATGCATTTCTTGAACTCTTTTCCTATTTTAAGATGTTTCTATAAAGTATATCTATACTGATCAGGACTATCAAATCCAGATAAAACTTTACACTGCAGTCTTTGAGCTCAGTCAGAATTACTAGACTCCTTTCTTCCCTTTGGAGAAAACACCTGAGCAGGAGAGGCCAGATGCGTCGTCAACTGTCCGCACGGACATGGTTGGTCCTCTCCTCTGCCCTTCAAATCTGCCAGCGTTTTACTTTAGCTTATGCTGCGTTCAGACCCAGAAGAAAAATGAGAAGATGTATGTAAACCCTTGTCCTAGACTAATAAAGGCTTGATCAATGGCATGTCTTTGATTTCAAATCGAGGTCTCTCCTGTTCGATCTTTAGACAGCAATCTTTGCTGCTGGTCTGTGCCTACATTCAGAGATTGTTGGTATCTATTTCTGTGGCCTTTCTGATCAAGTGAAATAAGATGGAGACCATACACTGTTTTCTCTTTGAAATGGAAAATAATTCATATAAATGAGTAGCTAATAAGATCCATCCCTCTAAAAGGATAAATATTATTTAGTTAAAAAAAATTCTAATTTTTTTCCTGGTTTATTTTTTTACTATCATACTATAACTAAGCTATGTTTAGATGTTTTGTACATAAATAGCTCTCACTTCCCACTACACATACACATATTCCACATACACACATACACATACAACACAACTCATGACCTAGTCAATAACTATAACAACCACGAATTTCCCCACAGTTCATAATCCCAGCTAAACCGCAATCATTGGAGTTCCTTTTACCACATGGTGTGAACTTAGATGGTATCAAAATGCCTGATTTATGATGTGTGTGTTACTGTTCAGTTAAAAGTGCTTTTCCTATTTTTTCTTATCAATAGAAAACTTTAAAGATATTTAAAAGCAATGCCTTTAAACCTTCTGGCTGCCATAAAGCAAAAATGGCAGGTGGTTATATGAAAGTGGTAGAATATATTTAAAGGACATCATTCACAGGGAAAAGGTGTATCATTGCTTAGAGCTCATTTTACACTTTCTCCTGGGAAGAATGGGTTTTGGGGTGATGTGGGTTTCTTTCCATTTGCCCAGTGCGAACATTAGCTGCTTTATAGAGCAATGTTGTTATTTTTAAGGAAGATGGAAAAATGAAACATTAGAAAACCTCAGCAATAAGGAGAGCTGAGTCTGACAACGATAAAGAGGCCAGAAGTGTCAACTTAAAGCCACAAATTACTTAAATAAATAAATAAAGATTAAAATGCTTTACCATTAGGCAACCTTTTTGAGAAGCAGAGGAGAAGGAACCTAATGCTCATGAAACAAGACTAATTAAGGAAAAGGAGAGAAACATATTATGTTTGCTACTCCAAAGAGGTTATATGATGTGACTCAGGCATACTTGTTAAAGGGGAGACAATACTTCGATGTTCAGAGCAGATAAAAAATTATAAATATTGTGGATATGAGCTGCTCAGACAAGTCTCTAAAACCTGTTGCAGTAAGAAGTTAGGTTCAGAATAAACAATACAAGTGGCTCTTAACCTGTACCGTCTCCATTTGGGCTCCTTTATGGGAAGTAACTAACGTGCCTTCCTTCTTCCCATCTCTCTTGAATTCAGTGGCCACTGAGAACCTCCAAAAGTCCAGGTGTCATCAAGGTGAAGCTATTACATTTTTTCTCATTAAAGGCAAAGATTCCTGACGTGTGTCACTCCAAAACAGAAACTACTCATATTTAAGACTGTAGTTGAAATTGCTGTGCAGATATTATGATAGTATTGTAATAAAGTAAGATAAATACTTTAGGAAGACATGATTGCTTTTTAGCAAGGAAGCTAAGCTTGTGTTTATGACAGACAGTAATAATGCGTCCTGGGTAACAGTTAACCTATCACGATGTCACAGGTTCTTAGAAATTTAAGCTGGAGGGCAAGCCCTCCCACTTTACTAATGAAGAGTCGAGGCCCCACCAGGAAGGATGTGCCTCGGTGCTTGGCACCCATCAGCAGCGGAATGGATGGGAAAAGTTTATTGATGTGTTTGTATCTCCACCTGGGGCTCTGATAGTGTAGGAATTAACCCATTCTTCCACATGATTGTTATTTCAACCTAAGTGCACCTTAAATGTGATGCAGAGAGAACACTGAAGGCTGGTGTCAGAGTGAAAGCAATCGCTTGCTTAAATGCTGTTGTTGTTTTTTATTCCAGAGTGATACACAGAGACAGAAATGGAAGCCCCCCCTCACTCCTGTCCCTGGTGATACTATGCCTAATTATCATGTTTCATCATTGTTAGCCTTCCTTCCCCCGATAAACAATTAACCAGTATTAATTTTTAATTTTGGACTCATCTTTCAGTTGTGCTTCTGATATCTTTGGAAGCAGAATGAAGAGCATTGAATTGAATAGGCTATACAGATGATTTTATTAATTAGTAGGGAATATTTATTAAAACAATAACAGCAGTGGAGCCCAGCCAGTGTGCCCCAGTGGATTGGGTATCGTCCCATGCACCAAGAGGTTGCCAGTTTGATTTCTGGTCAGGGCACATGCCCAGGTTGTGGGCTTGAACTCCGGTGGGGGGCAGGCAGGGGGCAGCTGATCAATGTTTCTCTTTCACTGATGTTTCTATCTCTCTTTTCCTCTCCTCTAAAAAACCAATAAAGATATATTATTTTTAAGAAAGCAATGGAAAAGAGAAAAATGTTAATTCAGTCTTTATGGACATTGCTAAATTTGTGAATTATTATGAAATAATTTGACATACAAAGCCTATAAGTATTATTTACGGGGTTATACAAAGGTATATAAGTATTATATACAATATGTATATGTATGTACATATAATGTGGAAATATTATATACTATTCATATTATTTAGTGATATAATTAGTACTCACGGGGTTATACAAAGATATATAAACTCTGAAAGAAAATATGTAAACCAGTTTTACAATGATCATAAAAATAATGTTTTTACATATATGCAAGAGGATCCCACTGTGAAATAGAGAATGGACAGTTTTCAGGGCCAGATCCCTCATGTGCTTGGCACCCACCCTTCTATGCCATGCTTTGTGTACATAAGACCTTGGGATTTCCTGCCCAAATTGTCCTAACCCTTCCTCTGGTGCCTGAAAACCTCACTGCCTGGACCCAATCTTCCAAGGACAGATTGCACTCATTGTTGAAATTTTTTTTTTATATTTTTGGATCACAATTAAACACAGGTAATTGAAAACACAGAAAGCAAAACAGTGGATAAGGGGATACTACTGCAACTCACTTTTAAATTATCTACACTAATAATGGACAGGTATATAAATTGACCATACCTTCGCTACGCCCCCACAGTCAATCAGGAGGGAATATGCAAATTAGCAGGACAAAGATGGTGGCAGCCACGGAGCCAGCCAGAGCAGGCGGAAGGCTTGGGTCACCCCCAGCTATGGAGGAAGCCAAGCTTCCCACCAGCCTGGGCCGGCTGCTGAAGGAGGGGCCTGTGGGTGGTGGCGACTGAGCCAGCCTGAGCACACAGGAGGCTTGGGTTGCCAGGGCAAGCCGCCGAGGGAGGGGCCTGAAAATGGACCACAGCCCCTCATCCAGGCTGGCCACACCACCATTGGGGTGAGGGTCCCCGCTGAGGGGCATGGCCAGCCTGCAAACAACCATCAGCCCCTCACCCAGGCTGGCCAGGCACCCCAGCAGTGACCCCCACCCTGAAGGGGGTGTGGCCAGCCTGAAAACAGCCCTCAGCCCCTCACCCAGGCTGGCCACGCCCCCCAAGCGGGGACCCTCACCCCATGGTGACGTGGCTGGCCTGCAAACTGCCTCAGGCCCTTGCCCAGGCCAGCACCATCCCCAGTGGGGACCCCCACCGTTATGGGGGTGTGGCTGGCCTGCAAACCACCACAGGCCCCTCTCCAGGCTGCCCCCACCCCCCAAGGGAACCCCCACCCTGATCCTGGACACCCTTGAGGGCAAACCAGCTGGCCCCCACCCATGCACCAGGCCTCTATCTATACTAATAAAAGGGTAATATGCTAATTAGACTGGGAGACCTTCCAGGAGACCTTCTGGATGTTCTTCTGGACAAAGCCATGGTGGCGGGGCTGAGGTAGAAGTGGTTAGGGGCCAAGAGGGGAGGGCAGTTGTGGGTGATCAGGCTGATGGGGGGGCAAGTTGGGGGTGATCAGGCTGGCAGGGGGGGGCAGTTGGGGGCGAGCAGGATGGCAGGCAGATTGATTAGGGGCAATCAGGCAGGCAGACAGGTGAGCAGTTAGGAGCCAGCAGTCCTGGATTGCGAGAGGGATGTCCGATGGGTCCCAGATTGGAGAGGGTGCAGGATGGGCTGAGGGACATCCCGCCCCCCCATCTCATGCACAAATTTCGTGCACTGGGCCACTAGTCATTGAGATAATTCAAAAGTATCTTATATAATACAAGGGTAATATGCAAATTGACCCTAAGTGCTGAACAACTGGGAATGACCAGTTGCTATGATGCGCACTGACCACCAGGGGGCAGACACTCAATGCAGGAGCTGCCCCCTGGTGGTCAGTGCACTCCGACAGGGGGAGCTCCACTCAGCCACAAGCTGGGCTGATGGCTGTGAGTACAGCGGCGGTGGCAAGAGCCTCTCCTGCCTCAGTGACAGTGCTAAGGCTGCCCGACTGTGGCTTAGGGAGCAGACCTAAGCCCTCAGTCAGACATCCCCCGAGGGCTCCCGGGCTTCCAGAGGATGTTTGACTGCCAGCTTAGGCCTGATCCCCCAGTGGAGCCGGCCTAAGCTGGCAGGTGGACATCCCCTGACGGCTCCCGGGCTGCCAGAGGGCATGGGCTGTGTCATGGGACTCCGCCCCCCCAAGTGCATGAATTTTTGTGCACCGGACTTCTAGTTTAAAATAAAATGAAATGAACAAGCCATATATCAAAATTTGTGAGATTCCTCTAAAGCAGTATTTGAAGGAAATTTATAGCTGAAGTGCTGACATTAAACAAATTTCAACTAGGTGTTTTCACCTCTGCCTTAAAAAATTTGAAAAAATAACAAATGAAACAAAAAATAAGAAAAAATATAAATATCCCAAAGTGTGCAAAGAAATATATGAAGATATAAGCATTAAAGTGGAAGATAATTAAGCAAAAAAACAGAAAAACAATAGAGAAAATCAATGAAACCAAAAGCTGACTTGAGAAGATCAATGTAAGTAATAAACCTATAACCATACTGATGATACGTAAATGAGAGCAGACACAAATATATAATATCAGGAGTGAGAGAGGTGAAACCAATGCAGATTATACATAAATTAAAATGATGATAGGGAAATAATTTGAAAAACTTTATGCCAAAAAATGTGACAACATAAATAAAATAGATAATTCCTTGAAGAGTAATGGCAAATCTCACTAAAATAAATAAATAAAATTAAAAACCATACATCTACTAAAAATTTTAAATTATATTTTAAAATATTACCATTAAAAAATTTTAGGCCCAAACAAAGAGATTACAAAAAGAAAAAGCATAGAGCAATATCTTTATGAGCATAGATGAGAATATTCTAAACACAGTTTTAGCAAACCAACTTCAACATTACTTAAGAAGATAAATACCTCCTGACCAAATGGGCTTTATTCCAGGAATGATTTAACATCTAAAAATGATCAACATAAATCAATGTAATTCACTATGTGATAGATTAATAGATTTTTTATAAAAATCTGATTGCCATCTCAACAAATGCAGATAAAGTATTTGACAAACTTAGAGTAAAACTGAAAAAAAATATGTTCAAAATCTGAACACTGAAAACTATAAAACACTGCTGACAGAAATTAAAGACAAATAATTGGAAAAATATATCATATTCATGGGTCAGAAGACACAATATTGTTAAGATTCTAATTTTTCCCAAATTGATCTGTTGAATCAATACCCAATCAAAAATGCAACCAAGTGTCTTTGCAGAAGTTGACAAACTGATTTTAAAGTTTAAATGGCAATAAAAATGATATCAGATAGTGCAAACAAATTTGAAAAAGAAAATCAAATTGGAAGCCTAACTTTACTTGATTTCAAGGCTTTTTGTAAAGCTACCAAAATTGAGACATTATTATAGTGATATAATGATAAATAGATCAATGAAACAGAATAGGGAATCTATTAACAGACACACATGTAAGATGAGCTCATTTTATGACAGAGATACCAAGGTAATTCAGCAAATTGGTACTAAGACAAATGGTACTAAAACTATTAGGTATCCATATGCAAAAACATTCACTACAATCCATAGCTAGTATGATATACAAAAATTAACTAAAAAAACAATTTTGAAGCTAAATATAAAATCCAAAATTGTTGCCCTAACCGGTTTGGCTCAGTGGATAGAGCGTCAGCCTGCGGACTGAAGGGTCCCAGGTTCGATTCCGGTCAAGGACATGTACCTTGGTTGCGGGCACATCCTCAGGAGGGGTTGTGCAAGAGGCAGCTGATCAATGTTTCTCTCTCATTGATGTTTCTAACTCTCTGTCCCTCTCCCTTCCTCTCTGTAAAAAATCAATAAAATATATATTTTTAAAAAAATCTAAAATTGCAAAATTTTTAGAAGAAAATGAGAATATTTTGATTTTGTGCTGGGCAAATATTTCTTAATTATGTCAACAAGAGCACAATACATTGAAGAAAAATTATGATAAATTGGACTTCATCACAATGAAAAAGACCTGCTTTTTGAAAGACACTGTTAAAAGACTGAAAAGATAAGCCAGAGATTGGGAGAGAATACTTGGAAAACACCTATCTCATAAAGAACATGTATCTAGAACTTTTCTCTAGTTGAGAGAGAACTCTTACAACTCAATAATAAGAATATAAATAACCCAAAAGTTAGAACAAGGTAGAATAAATACTTTGCCAAAAAAGATAAGATATAACAGATAAGCATATGAAAAGATGCTTAACATCATTATTTACTAAAAAATACAAATTAAAAGTGGAATGAATATCACTACATACATTAGAATGACTAACATGAAAAAGATTGATCTTATCAAGAGTTCATGAGGCTACGAAGCAACTGGGATTCTCATTCATTGCTGATGAGAATGTAAAATGTTATAATCACAGTGGAAACCAGTTGACATTCTGTTAAAAAGTTAAACATGTTATTCATATGAACCAGTCATTCTACTACTGGAGAAATATAAACCTATATCCAAACAGGAATGTTCGTGGCAGCTTTATTTATAACAAGAGGCCCGGTGCACGAATTCGTGCACCAGTGGGGCCCCTCGGCCTGGCCTGTAGGATGGGACCAAAACCAGATTTCAGACATCCCCTAAGGGGTCCTAAATTGCAAGGGGGCACAGGCCAGGCCAAGGGACCCCACTGATGCACAATTGGGGCCGGTGAGGGATGTGGGAGGTTGGCCAGCCAGGGAGGGACCGTGAGAGGGCTCCAGGGCATGTCTGACCCATCTCACTCAGTCCAGATCACCTGGACCCCAGCAGCAAGATAACCTACTGGTCAGAGCATCTGCCTCCTGGTGGTCAGTGCACATTATAGCAACTGGTCAACGGTTGATTGTCTGCCCCCTGGTGGTGAGTGCACGTCATAGTGAGCAGTTGAGCGGACTTAGCATATCATTAGCATATTACACTTTGGTTGAACAGATGACTGGACACTTAGCATATTAGGCTTTTTTAATATAGGATAGTGTCAAACTGGAAACAACCAAAATGTTCATCAATACGTGAATGTATAGACCTAACCGGTTTGGCTCAGTGGATAGAGCGTTAGCCTGCGGACTAAAGGGTCCCAGGTTTTATTGCGGTCAAGGTCATGTACCTTCATTGCGGCACATTCCCAGTGGGGGGTGTGCAGGAGGCAGCTGATCGATGGTTCTCTCCCATCAATGTTTCTAACTCTCCATTCCTCTCCCTTCTTCTCTGTAAAAAATCAATAAAAAATATTTTTAAAAAATACATGAATGGATAAACAACTTGTAATATATCCATACAAAGAAATTCTATTTAACAATAAAAAGGGATAAACATATGCAACAGATGAGTCACAAAATAATTATGCTGAGTGAAAGAAGCCAAACAAACAACAATATCTACTGTATTATTCCATTTATTAGGAATTCCAGAAGATCAAAAACTGATGTATCATGAACAGAAAGCATATACATGGTTGCCTGCAAATGAGAAAGGCTGGGAAGGAGTGATTATCAAGAGGCATGAGGAATGATAGATATGTTTACTCTCTAGATTGTGATGATGGTTTCTTAGGTATACACGCTTGTTAAAATGTATAAGATTGAAGACTTTAACTAGTTTATTGTATGTCAATTAGATCTCAGTGACCTGTTAAAAATCATTATTAAGTGAATTTGATTTATTCCTCTCTCTTTTTGTGTTCTTTAGGCACTTGGAGAGTTAAAATTTTGTATGCTTATGTCCTAAGGTTTTCCTTAAGGACCTTGCCTTTCCAACTTTACCAGAAGAATCCAAGACCAATTTTCACTGGTCTTATTGCTTTAATTTTGTCACAATTAATGTGCCAGACATTGTTTTAAGTATTTTATTTACACACTTTTATTTGATTTTCCTCTTCCTTTCTTTTCTTTCCTTGACTGTAACTCTCTGGTTAAGCTCGCCCCCCCGCACCCCCCGCCCCGACCAATTCTATAAGTAGTATATACAATATATTTAAAATTTAGGGTACTTCGCATTACTTTTCCTGGCCGGGGTACCAGGACTAATAAAACAAAATTTGGATTTTCTAAAACTTATATTACACGAAAACCAATAGAGAAAAGTTTAATTTATAAAAAAGTAAGGCAAAGATAGAATTTCAAAGTACAACTTATGCTACCTCGAGAGTAGTTTAGCATATAGAGATTTCTGAACACATAAATCTTTGCTGTATTCATTGTTCCCATTTCCTCTAGTAAGTCTTCTAGAGTCAAGGATTATCACTAGTCCATTATTAGTATCAGCTCTTCCCTTCAAGGAATGTTGCCTTTTCCTGTTGCTCTACTCTAGTATCTGCTCTTTTCATTACTATACAAGTGGCTTCCAATTATTTGATGCTCTCACCTTGGGAACTATCCACCCATGTCTGTGTCTCTTTCTTTCTATTTCAAATGCACATCTTCTATTTATATTCAGAGTTTCTACTGTAATTACTTACTAGTACTTTTTTGGTAGTGTACATTGATGGGCATAACCTAAATCCATTGCATTTATAGATTCTTCCCAAATCACCTTACAGTTCCTATCTGTCCTGGGGTTCTTTGAAGATGTATTTTAGTTTTTTAAATATATTTTTATTGATTTCAGAGAGAAAGGGAGAGGGAGAGAGAAACATCAATCATTGATTGACTGCCTTCTGTACTCCCCACACTGGGGATTGAACTCGCATGCTGGGCATGTGCCCTAACCAGGAATCGAACTGTCACCTCCTGGTTCATAGGTTGATGATGCTCAACCACTGAACCATGCCGACTGGGCTGAAGATGTATTTTAAAGATGTATTTAGATGTCTCCCAATTTAAATGGAGCATGAGGATGGTTAACAATAAAAGTCTAAATTGTTATGTAGAGAAACGCTAGCACTCTTCTCTGCAATTATCATAAGTCATTTTCCCTAGGAAAAATCTTAGAAAATATTTTGCTTTTACTGATTAGCTAAATCCTCCAAAGGAGGAAAACTGGTTTATACATGTAGAAATAACTTCATTTCATTAGAGTACAATATGATATATGGTACCCTAGCAAATACTAAAAGCGCCAGTGAATTCTCTTCTATACCTGCATCCTGCAAATGTTGATGAAAGACATCAATTTGATGAGAAATCATTCTACGTAACTTAGTTTACATTTAGTTCGAAATTATAATATAGAAAGTTTTGTCTACATATCTCTTAGCATTTTAGAGGTGGACATATGATTGGTGATTGGCTATTTCAAATCTCAAGTGGTAAATTTAAGTAAGAACTGCATTAATGAGTTTATCTGAAAATGACCACTAAGTGAGGAATATATGCACATGTTCCCATAGTAATTTCTTCCTATTTATCATCTGGACATTTCCATCCTGGTCTAAGTATCATCCCAGAGTTGTACCATGCAATCTAGTTATTCTAATTTTGAAATTGATTAAATCCAGCAAGCAAAAACACTCCCTAGATGCCATTCATGGAAACTTTCTTTTAAGCTGCTTTTGAAATTGTATATTGGTATTTTAATACTAACACTCATTTTACTGGTTCTCTTAGATTCCTGTTTTATTTCAAATGCAAGTGAAAAAAAAATCAAGAAAATTTTGTAATAATGATCTCAGAAGGTACTAAATACAAGTTGAAAGAATTTAGTGGACTACTCAATAATAACGTTGTCCTAAATAAGCCAGTATGAATGATGGAAGATTATTAAGTTACTAGAAGCCCAATGCATGAAATTCGTGCAAGAGTAGGCCTTCCTTCCCCCTGCTGCTGTCCCCGGCTTCCCTCTGGCACCTGGGACCCAGGCTTCCCTCCCAGCTCCAGCTTCGTCCAGAAGGTCATCCAGAAGAATGTCCGATCTAATTAGCATATTATGCTTTTATTATTATAGATTATCTTAACACATACAATGCTAATTTTCAAAATCCACTAAGAAAGGTTTTAAATTAGTAACTTTTCTACCATTATCAAAGTTTAAGTGATAATTACTACCTTCAAAATGTTTACATTCAAATATGGTCTATACAAAGTTGAAATGCATCATTGATAACCAATATGTTAAAACTAATGACGTGGTGCACGGATTTGTGCACATTGAAAGGAAATTAATTAGAAGGTGGCCAGCAGGGCCGGACTGGGCGAGATGGGCCAGACAGGCCCTGGAACCAACCTTCCACAGTCCCTCCCTGGCGTCTGCGGAGTGAGTGGGGTCCCTCCCAGCAGGTGGGGTCCCTCAGCCTGGCCTGCAGGGATCAGGCCAAAACTGACTCTTCAACATCCCCTGAGGGGTCCTGGAGTGCAAGAGGCACTCTGCAAAGTTGCTATTGTACAGGGTGTGAAACACAAATGCAAGTGTGCAGTAAACCATATTCGGGGCGACAGTGCCCCAGCAACAACATAACCCACGGCTGAAGGTGGAATGGCACAGTTCTGCAAGGAATCGGGCTTCCTCTTCTCTGGTTTCAGGATGCATCACCCGAGAACCGCCTCTGCCAAGTCACTGAAGCTCTGCAGCTCCTGCATTGAGCATCTGCCCCCTGGTGGTCAGTGCGTGTCATAGCAACTGGTCAGATGGGTTGAGGGACATTGAGCATCTGCCCCCTGGTGGTCAGTGCGTGTCATAGCGACTGGTCAGATGGGTTGAGGGACGCTTACCATATTAGCCTTAAATATATATAGATAAGCTACTAGGTTGGTGGGTGTGGGGAGGCAAAAGAAAGTGAAGGAAGAATAAATGGTGATGGAAGGAGATTTGACTTGGGGTAGTGAACACACAATACAATATACAGATGATATATTATACAATTGTACAACTGAAACCTATATAATTTTATTAACCAATGCCACCTCAATAATTTAATAAAATTAAAAAAATAAGAATAATAAAGGACATGTCTAAACTAAAAAAAAATAAGCTACTAGGTTAACTAATTATTGTGAATGCCTCAGATTAAAGTTTTTCTGCTACCTTTGCATACATTTAAAACTGAGGTAATTTTATTATTTTATCTAAGTTTGTAGCTCTTCCTTGGTCATCCTTCCCAATTTTCCATTTTGGCCTGTATATATCTGCACACTTAAAATTTTACACAAGAATACTTTAATGTAGTACATGTAGACCAGACAAGTCTCAATGTAAGCTTGTGTCACTGCAAAATCATCAATTTGTAGGCTAATAAGTACAAATGAAATATGTTGGCTATTTTTTATGATATTGAATTCTATTGAAGGCACTTAAATTTTATGATATTTTTGATGGATTAATTATAAAATTGCTTTAAATACTTCTGGGGCAGTATGTTTTAATTAGGCCAACTTCACTTTTGATCTCTTTTGTCAATATAAAGGTAGGGATAATTAATATGTATTTTTTCAGCCTCCCTACAAGTAGAAGTAATCATATTACCTAGTTTTAGACAATGAGACATCAACAAAGATATTTTTTAAAGTTTCCTAATAAAAGGGACAGATTTTGCTGCTTCATACTTTTTTCCCTGCTTTGATTTGTATTGTGCATGGAGCTGCAGCAACCATCTTGTCCTTATGAGGTTAGGCAACAAAATGTGCATGAAAAATCAATGTGCTAAGGAAGGTAGACAGAAAGATATGAAGATCCTGGGTCAGACATGGCACCAATGAGTAGATACACCTCAACTTGCTCTAGCAGGCTCTTGCAATGTGTGAGATCATTAAACATTTAAGGTTTTTTTTTTTTTGGTTGGCTTTTCTAATACTTTGAGTAATAATATTCTTCATGCCACTGTTCTCTCTCTCTCTCTCTTTTTTTTAAGTAGAGAAACTTCTACTCAGATAACTCTTCTCCAATAGAGTGAGTAGTCATACCCAGGTATTTTAACATAGGTTATAGAATGATTTATTAGTCAAGAATCTGCTTGTTCTTTTAGTTTATATTTGCTAAGTGAAAAAGTAAAGGGTTAATTGAAGTGTTAGTTGGGAAGTCACATTATTGCAAAGAAGAAAATCATTAGCATAATTAAAAATACAATTGGTGAGAAAATAACGAATGTGTTCAAGGTTATTGAATAAAAAGTTAATAGCAGATATGACTATTAAAGGAAAAATAGTAATCATCAAAGAAAAAATGACTAGTTTAAGAAAAACATTATTTTGTGTGTTTGATCAGAGGTTTAGTATCAATGTTGGGTACTTAATTTAATTCAATTCAGAAATAAGGTTTTGAATTTGCTTGAGAATGTGGTGAAAATGTTGCTCCTGGATATTTGTTACAGGTTAGGGATGATTCACAAATTCAAGGACCATTTGAATGTTGATTATGTCAAAACATGGCAGATATGGTAGCTGCAAAACAGTTTATTTCACTCTTTAAATGATAAAAGACAATGACTGTGAATTAAAATTATATACCATTCTTTCATCCTAATTCATTAAAATCATGTGTGTTCACAGGAATTCTAGTTGCCCTCTTGGATCATTAGAATAGAATCATACCTTAGGAATCATCATAATGTGAGCTTGCAAGTTTAGGTACTGCTGATAAAATTCTGACTCTCTCTGAACATAAAATGAGAATAGTGTTGAAATCTGTTTATTTTTTTAATATACAGAAAAGAGTTCATTGTGGCTGATTTGTCTGGACCAATCTCAGTTGTGGTGGATCTCCCCACAGAAATTACATAATTACAGCTATTGTAACATTTGGTAGAATCCCTGCTAATTGAAGATTGACTGATACTTCACATTAATGTCTGGCAACTAAAAGAGTAAGTAGCTATTAATATCTGTGACCAGTGAAAACAGGTTAAGAGGTGAGGTGAATGTAAGGATAGATTTGCATACATTGAAGAAGATATCTATCTACACTAATAAAAGAGAAACATGGTAAGTAGCGTACGACCGCTACCCTTCCCATTGGCTAATCAGCATATCCTTATGCAAATTAACTGTCAGCCAAGATGGAACCTATTAGAAAAATACTCTCTTTCCATAAGTTCACTCAGAGTCTCAACTATTTAAATGCAAACAAGCAAATGGGAACCACTGTAATCTTTTTTTATAAAAACTAATATTAAAGCTGTAAAGCCCTTGCACTAAACATTAGTGGTTTATCATCACAGTCTATTTGTGGTTACTTTGCAAATAACTGCATCAATTCAATTATTTAAGCACCCTGAAATTTTTTAAGTAAATAATGAATGGGGAAAGGGATGCTATAGGGACTGGATGAAAAGGAAGGAAAAGAAACAGAAAAAAAATAGTTAAAGAAAATTTTGATTAAATAAAAGTATAAAACTGTTCCTAAGATTTCAAGGCACAGAGCAACCTGCAGCCATCCGGTTAGAAAGGAGAACCAGGAATAAAGGCTTTAGTGTCTCCTGAGCCCCCCTTTTGTCCAGAGGCCGGTAGAACAATAATGTTCATAATGAAAACCCCAAGTCACTCAAACACTAACTGCAGATCTACTCTATCTGCTATGCCAAGCAAAGGCCTCATAGAATTGCTTAAAGACATTTCCAGCCAAGATTATCAGGGTGTTTGTATCAGTTTGGGTCCACAAAAGAAAACTTTGGTTATCTAGAAATTCCTCTCCCATGAGAAATCAATTCTTTCTAGAGATTATAGATTTCCTATCTGTAATCTTAAATAAAGTAAAACAAATAAGGCATTTCTATAGTTACATTTCTGACAGCCAAAATAAAATGGAATTGCTAAATTAAAAAATCCCTGGTTACAAATAATAACCAACTCACAATTTTAAGAAGAAAACATGCTATAATAATTACAGTATAACAGTGGTTATATTTAAGTTTGTATGAATAGTGAGCTCTCTCTTTTTTTTAATTAGGCAAAATTTATTAAATGTGGAAACTAAAAGATAATCCTCAATAAAAATATACAGAAGTATAATAAAACTGAATATAATTGTCACTGAACATAAGTCTTTGATGGACTGTCTCAGATGATGTATCATGATTCTTGAGTAATTGGAATACCCTGGGTTGCTATTGTAACCTTTGCCATAATCCAAAGAATCATATTAATCTCATCCAAAAGCACCTTACAGAACTATCCTAAGTAGTATTTGCCTGCATATCTGGACACCAGGGTCCAGCCATCTTGACACATAAAATTACTCAACACCAAATTTCATTTCAATTTTATAAGGCATATGCATCAGGTGGGATGCTATGCTCTCTGTAAGATCAGCAGCAATTGGAATGTTCCACAGACTCTGACAATCTTCACCTTCTAAGAAGAAGGGTAACTGGACTAAAACTGCTTAGGTGTTGAGCACAGCATAAAATCATCCGCTAACTCTTACTTTTAACATTGTGACCCGAGTTGGATACTATGGTTTGGGATTCTGCCCGGGGCTAGTGCAAGGGTTCCATGAGAGGGAGTCTCAAGACTCAGTGTCCAGTCTCATGAGCAGTGAGTTGTATGATCCACGGAAAGTCACTTCCCACCTCTCAGCCTGGGTTTCCTTAATGCTCAGTCAGAGGCTGCATTGGAAAATAAGGCTTCTTCTGTCTCTACAATGGTAACGCTCAGGGGAGCCTCTCCAGCTATCTCCAGGAATCTCCCATGAGCTGGAAATGTGTGATACTTTTTTTTAAATTTTTTTTAAATTAAACTTATTGGGGTGACATCTATCTATCTATCTATGGAGAGAGAGAGAGAGAGAGAGAGGAAATATGCAAATTAGGCCAGGGTGCCATAACGGGTCATGACCAGACAGGAGGAGGTTGAACGCGCAGGTGAGGCCCTGAGCGTAGACAGAGACAGAGACAGGGGGCCAGTGAGCTGCTATGGCCCAGCTAGGGCGGGCCCCCTGGAGCTGGAGAGGACATGGACAGGGACAGGGGGCGGCCCGCAGCCTCCACGGCCGAGCGCAGGCCTTTTTTGATGGCGGGCCCACCTCCCATGTAAGCAGCGAGGCTCCCTCCTGGCTCCCGTGGGCACCAGCAGCTCGCTTCTGCCTCCGCAGAAGCCAGTCGGCTCCCATGGAAACAGCGCAGTTGCTGGCGGCATGCTGCGGGTCCGCCGGCTCCCGTGGAAGCTGTGGGCGGCCTACTGGGCACGATATAGCGCGACGGGCTACTAGTAAAGGTAATAACAGCATCTGAGTTGTGTTAACTACCCATCATGAGCATGTTTCAAACTGGTACTAATTCACCTGTCTTAAAATTCCAAGCATTACATGCATGTTCAGTGAATCTTGATTGTCTTTGTGGTCATCTGGATGTGGCTAAGGGGGAACAAGGAAGCAAACACCTCAATGTGGATATCAGTGGTAAAATCCTAGTCAGTAAATTTTACTTTTAGTTTTGCCTAGATTTGTTCTTACTTTTCAGATTCTAAATTAGGAAAATTATTCCTCTTAGTCATTGCAGAATCATGGGAATCTAACAATGCCTCCCAAATCACACCTTTCCTTACTAGAGAAAGTTTGGTATATAGGATTTACTGTTTATATAATTTCCCTATCTTAAGAATTTCAATTCCTATATCTATAAACTGATATTTACTTCTGTTGATGATAATTAGAAAATGAGGAAAGATTGGAATCAAGATAAAAATCAATAAAGCAAATAGCCAAATAGAATAAGACTTTTAGAAATGGAGTCTTGGGATTAAGGTGATCATGGGAGAGGATACACATGTATTGTTATATAAGTTAGGTAGGAGAAATTGAGATGTTTAAGAAAACTTGATAGAGGCCCGGCTGGTGTGGCTCAGTGGCCGGGCTTTGACCCAGGAACCAAGAGATCACCAGTTCAATTCCCAGTCAGGGCACATGCCCGGGTTTTGGGCTCTATCCCCAGTGAGCGATGTGCAGAAGGCAGCAGATTGATGCTGTTCCTCTCTCATCAATGCTTCTATCTCTATCCCTCTCCCTCTCTCTCTAAAAATCAAGAAAAAACATATTTAAAATAAATAAAATGACACATTTGACTACTACTTTCCACATGTCATAAAGGCAATTTCTTAAAAACACACACTCACATACAAAAACAAAGTTGATAGAATGTGCTGGGTCCTAGGGTCACTCAGGTAAGACAGCAGTTTGTGTTTGAGGAGAGCGAGAGAACTGAGGAGCCTGAAATAGGGATGGAGCCTCTCTGTATCGAGGACTCTAGTAGGATCCAGGAAGCCTGGCCTTTTAACTCTGAACTCACAGAATCTTTAAATATTGATGAAGACAAAAATGGGGAAACTTCTGTTATAAAAATTATCTGTAGCAAAACCAACAATCTATCAGTATATTGTTGAAATAGAAATGGAATAAGATATTAAAGTGAATTTGGTCACCAAAGAGTGGTAAATTGAAATTGATTACACAGTATTTATTAACATTAATTTAAGATATATGAATTGGTATTTGGCAATTAATAGTCTATTTACATAGTGTGTTTTCTTTAGTGTGCTATATTAGTGAACACAAACTTTCATTTATAATTTAAACATTTACAGATTTTCATAGGTATATTCGGGATCTTTAATCTTCTAATCTTATTTTTTCCAATAGGGTACTAAGTCCCTCATTTGCAAATCTCCTACTAAAAGATTGTTAGAAATTCAGTTCTTAGGGTTGAGAAAGAACTGATATTGTCAATGTTGAAGCATCATATATTCCTAAATGAAATATAACCATATTAAAAATTAAGTATTGACATATATACACTAAAACATATACATTTTGTATTATTTACTGCTCTGGATTATCTAATTTTTAAAACAGTTCAAAAAGAAAAAAACTGAGCATGCTAAGGCTGGCCTATACATGACACTTCCGAGTGAAGATTTGAATGTCTGTTCCTTTAATATCAAGAGCTATTCTGCTTAAGTCTTCTACAATCATTCTACTTAGGCTAGAACCTGTTTGCTCAATCAGTAGATAGAGCATTAAGTGGCCTTAAAAAAAAAAAAAAAAAAAAAAGGCCAGATTTTGTTTGGGTGGGGAGAGGGGTAAAAGAAGACAGGGCTTAATTAACCAGACTGACAGGCTCCATAGATCTCTCGAGTGTTTAAATTAAGGATTGCAAGTTCTTGAAACTTGACAAGGCAGGCAGGATTGTCACCGCTGCTGTCGGAGGCAGAGGTAAGTACAGATTAGGCCTGTCCTATCTCTATCATAAGCGTTTTGCCAGGATCTAAGAACTTCACACTGTGAGCAGACTTGGAGGGTTTCTTTATGATTAGAAAATTAAAGCAATAATTAAATTCTCACTGTTTTCAAATAAA
The DNA here is from genome assembly GCF_000412655.1 of Myotis brandtii. Lineage (NCBI taxonomy): Eukaryota > Metazoa > Chordata > Mammalia > Chiroptera > Vespertilionidae > Myotis > Myotis brandtii. The sequence continues at coordinate 2,590,740 of NW_005358943.1, read as the reverse complement.
GGTCGTTCATTTAGCAATAAATATGTGTTCCTGGGCAGAATAGCCTCATCGTTGTAGTAAGTTGAAACACACACACACACACACACAGATGTATTTCTTTATTAAAAAGAAATACTCATTTGTCCTGCATCCTGGCTCTCAGGTCGAGTGTATTCGGATCATAGATGGATGTGCATAGCATCACGGGATGAGGTGCTCAGGGGCTATGAATGTTATTAGCTCCCACCCACCTGGTCAGAGTTTTCCTGCAGAATGAGATGTACCCTTCCTAGTATTTATTTGCTCTATGTGCATATATTCACAAGCATAAATATATACATATGCTTGGAGCATGTTCCACTACATTCGACATCTGGCAAGTCTCCATTATGAGACTTTTGATGCTTCCAAGGAGTAATAAAATGAAATTACGAGAAGGAGGTGAGGATGGGGAGGAAATCATGCAAATGATGGCCCACGAGTCTCTTCCTTTGAATTAGGCAAGTATCAAGTGTATACGTTGTATAAAGCATCAAATTCTAACCATTAAGCGACTCCTGTGTACATGCTGATTCCTGGAGGATCAAAGGTATTTGGGTATTAGAAAGACACCTTTCAGATATTTGCGTGTCGTTACCTCCTTGCAGAGAAAGCTTTTTTCATGCTTACATCAAACAATGGCCTAAGCACATTAAATAGTTGGAGGAGTTTGCAGAATGGACACATACTTTATGCTTAAAAAGAAAAAAAAATTTTGATTTTCAAGAGGAAAAATATTTTGGCTTTCTCTGTCACCTGGCTAAGAATAAAAAAAAAAAAAAGGAAGAGGAAAAAAAAAAGTTACTGTGTGCAGTTAATATCGAACAGCAGCCATCT
>NW_005358943.1:2579885-2587385 GCF_000412655.1 Myotis brandtii | reverse complement strand
AGGTCAGGGCGAACACATATTTTGGAGGAGGACAGCATGTGGGTTTTCTTCAGGAAGTTAATTTTTCACTTAGTTTAATTTATACTGCACTGTATGTGCGGTTCCATAATCACTGCCAAGGGACATGTACAAATGGCTTAGGTAGCAAAGTCACTGCTGAGCCCAAGTGCTGGAGAGTAGTGAGCACTGGTGGCTGTGATGACTGAATCTGAGATATAAAAATAGGTGCCTTTCCAGGAGGCCTGAGGACTTTTCTTGGGCTAAATTCCTTGATTCTGGGAAATAATAGGAATAATAGATAGTCTGATTGGTGGGCTCTCAAGGACCTTTCTTCCACACTGCAGAGGAAACACACAGCCCAACTAGGATTGCCCTATCATTTCAGCACGGTTGGTGCTGGTCAGCACCCCTGATCTCCAAACCTGGGTCCTAGGATTATCAAAATCTTTGATGTCTGGACTAGTAAAGAGCTAAAGAAATCATAGAGCTCCTTCTCCTATGTATAAGTGAATTGCATAAAAGCGTGTCCTGCTTTCTGATGTCTTCCGAGGCTATATAACAGTGACTGGCCATATATGCAAAATGATATTTTAAAATATAGTACCTCCCTTTTGGATTTTTCTCAGGGAAGGAGAGCAAATGAGCAGGTGACTACTGTTTGTTGTTAATAACTTTACTGAAGCTCTTATTATTCAACATAAGGTTAGGTTTTATAATCTTATAAATAAAACTTTGTACCTGTTTTCTACCCTATGCCAGGTTTGTTTTTAATATTATCAACATTTTGGAGGTACTTGGCTTAGAAAAGTGAGGTATAGTTAAGTGATGAGGTCTTCTCATTCCTAGTTTTTGTGCCTTTACCTTGGAAGTTACCTGTGTGTTACTCAGATCTAATCCCTTGGATTCCCACTTCACTGCAGCTATTTGAACACTACCCTGGATTTACTATTCATTTTTCTTCTGTCACATGTGTATGTACCATTTAAATGGATTCTTTAGTTTTGTCGAATTATATAAACACTAGGGGCCCAGTGCACATATTCGTGCACCTTGAAAAAAACTGTGGGCCTCAAGGCTGCAGTGAGCACATGGGCAAGTCTCAGCCCATCCTCGCTGCCCCCGCCCAGCCCCTTCCACTGCAGGCCCTGGTCCCCTGTCTGCTGGAAGCCCCACTCCCGCCAACGCCTCTCCCATGCGCTGAAGGTGCGGAGCAATTGGGGCCGGCGCCTTCAGTGGGTGTGAGTAGCGGCTCCCGATCGCCCCTCAGGAGCAGGGGGAGGTGGAGAAGCCCTCAAGGGCGATTGGGGCTGGCAGCCACTGCTCGCACCCACTGATGGTGCCAAGCAATCGGGACCAGCACCAGGCACTGGCCGTGGGTGTGAGCGAGGCTGGCAGTGGGTGTGAGTGGTGACTCCAGCACCAGCAGCAGGTGTGAGCAGGGCCGTTGCTGGCAGTGGGTGCGAGTGGCAGCTGCCAGCCCTGATGGCCCCTCAGGAGCAGGGGGAGGTGAAGAAGCCCTCAGGGGCGATCAGGGCCAGCCGCTGCCACTCACACCCGATGAGGGTGCTGAGCGATCAGGGCCAGCACCGGGCGCTGGCAGCAGATGCAAGTGGTGGCTTCAGTGCCGGCAGTGGGTGCGAGCAGGGCCAGGGCCAGCAGCAGCTGGGAGCACCCCATGGGACCATAGCACGTGGGAGCAAAGAATTTTCAGTAATCACCAGAGGCTCAATGACAGCGACTGGTGCCCCACCTTGGTCTGGCACCCCCGCTCACCTGCTCCACCATCCTGCCACAGCTGATGCCCGCCATGTTCTGTGCTCTGCCTCCTGCTACCGATGCCCACCATGTTCCACGCATGTCCCCTGGTGGTCAGCGCACAACATAGCGATGGGTTGTTCGGTTGTTCGAATGTTCGGTCTATTTACATATTAAGGTTTTATATATATAGATAGCATAATTAAGTATATTAGTAGGGGGCTTGTCTTTTTCCATTTAACATAACTTTCCTAAGACTTATTTACATTGATGCATATCATATTAATGCTTTTACTTTCACATTGTATAATATTCCTGTGCATGGATAAACTTCATTTATCAATTATTTCGTTAATCACTTGGAAAACAATTTGGCATTATCCTAAAGCTGAGCATATCTATATACTATAACCCAGCAATTCTATTTCTGGGGGAAAAATTCTTGTACATGTATGCTAGAAAATACATTTAAAATGTGTTTATTTAAAAATAAAAAAAATGTATTTATAGCCATGGCCAATGTGGCTCAATTGGTTGGGTGTCATCCAATTCACCCAAAGGTTGTCAGTTTAATTCCTGATCAAGGCACATGCCCCAGTTGTGGGTTCAATCCCCAGAAGGGGGCATGCAGGAGTGCTGTTTTACTCTCACATCACATCAATGTTTCTTTCTCTCTCCCTTTCCCTTCCACTATCTCTAAAAAGCAATTAAAAATGTGTTTATAGCCCTAACTGGTTTGGCTCAGTGGATAGAGCATCAGCCTGTGGACTCAAGGGTCCTGGGTTCGATTCCGGTCAGGGGCATGTACCTTGGTTGCGGGCACATCTCCAGTGGAGAGTGTGCAGGAGGCAGCTGATCGATGTTTCTCTCTCATTGATGTTTCTGACTCTCTATCCCTCTCCCTTCCTCCCTGTAAAAAATCAATAAAATATATTTTTTTTAAAATGTGTTTATAGTAGAATGTTTATAAGAACTTTATTTGTTAATTATATTTTATTTTTTCTTAAATATTTACATACTATTATTATAGCCTACAGGATCGATAGTGTGAATAAGAAGGCAAAGGAGGGTTGTAGAGATTCCCTGCAGATGAAAAGGATTATTAGTACAATGTTATCTAAATTACTTAGCATTCGGTATCCAATATTTTGAGCATTCCCATATATCAAGAACTATTTTATTTACAGGGGATATAAAAGCAAATAAATAGATGAAGTGGCTGCTATCATGATATTTGGTAGTGGTGGTGCTGTAGATAAATACAGAGTAAAATAAAAGGATGGAGAGTAATGGGGCTTGTAGGTTACATGGTATGGGCAAGGAATGCCTCTTTGAAAAAAATGACATTTGAACAGAAACTTCAATGAAGGCAGGAAAGAGGTCTTGCGTAAATTTCCAAGAAGAACATTCTTGGCAGAACTGCAAAGACCATAAGGTAGGAGCATTTTTATTGATTTAAGCGAAATGAAATTACTAAGACAAAGAAAGCTTGAACAATGTTGGAGAGTTAGGCCAAGGCCAGATCACATCGGGATTTATGTCATTTAGGCTGGGTATCATTGTCGGACTTTGTAATTTAGTCCGGGTATGAATGAAAGGGAACCATTTGATGATTTTGCACAGGGGAGTCACTGAGAAGATATGTTTTATGTTTTAAGAACGTCACACTGAGTGAACCTGGGGAAAGTCTGTGGCGGCGCCAGGGGAGAAGCAGGGAGATCTGTTGGATGGGAGTAATTGTCATTCCGAAGACAGAGGAAGGTGCCTTAGACTAGGGGGTAGCAGTGGAGTCTGTAAGCAATGATCTGATAAGGGATATATTTTCAAACTGGAGTCAAAGAGATTTGTTGATAAATTGCTTATAAGAGAGAGCAGCCAAGAATAACGTCAACATTTCTGGCCTGAGCAAGTGAGCTAAAGATGATGCCAAGTGTAGAGATGGAGAATGATGAAGTATGGGCAGTTTGGAGTAGGAAAAAATCAAAAGTTTGTTTTTGGACACATGTGGCACATTCAAGTTGATTGAGATGTCAGGTAAAGGCTAGATGAGTTAGTCTGGAGTTTAAGGTAGATTTCAAGGATGGAGATGTAAATTTATATTTGGAAGTCAGCAATAGCATTAATATTTAAAGTAATGGAATTAAATACGATCACCTAAGTCAGGGCTGGGAACGTCCAGTCCACAGGCCTTATGAGGCCTGCAAAATCATTTGGTCTGGCCCTACCAGACAAAGAAAGCTTGAGTTAGGGGTGAGTTAAATTAAATGTTTGACCAAATATAACAGGCTAATTTTTAAGGTGACAATTTTATGTTATAAATATCCAAATGGCCCTTGGCAAAAAAAAAAAAAAAGATTCCCTACCCCTGACCTAAGTGGTGTATATAGATAAAGAAGAGAAAAGATTAGCCGTGGTGGGCAGGTTGATTGCATTAAAAGAAATGCCTGTTTCCTTCCCTCTACCTGTGTTCTTTGCCATGTAACTGGGCTGTTCTATCCTGATTCTGGACTCAACCCAGAAACTTGCTTCAGCATATGGGATGCTAGCAGTTGTGATTCAAGCAGAGGCTGGAAAGGGTACCTGTACATTTCTACTGTCCCCTTGCTCAGGACTCTCTGGTCCCAGAAGCAGAATGAGAGATCCATGGTCAACCCAAGGTGCAGGAGTGAGCCCAGCTGAGTGCAGACTGGATCAACTACATCCCACAGACCTGTGATCTGTGTTTATTTCTGATTGGCAATGAGGTTTCGGGTGGTGCTTTATGAACATATTGTAGCAATATATAACCAATTCATTTGGGGGTACTCTAATATTTAGAGATCTGGATAAGGAGGAAGATTCATCACAAACGATCCTGTAGAAACCATCAATGTGGAAAAACAGGACCAAATGATGTCCAGAAACCCAAGAGATGAAAATGGTTCAAGAAAGGGACAGTGATCAACTATGAAAAACTCAGAGTGTACTTGGAAGATGAAGATGGAAAATTGACCATTACATTTGGGAAATGGATTTTATTAAAGTTTCTGATAAGAATGGTAGTGAGAAAAGCCCAATATGCGTCAGTTATAGGGAAAATGGTAGGTGAGCAAGTGAACTAAGATTAGTGATTTTGCTCTGAAGAGCAGTGGAGAAATGGGGTTATGATTGGAAGGGAATGTGATTCAGAAGAGAGTTTTTGCTTTAGATGGGCTAGATTACAGATTGTTTATATGTAAATAGGAAGGATTTGGTTAAAGGAGGAATAAAACAGATGATGTAGAAGAAAACAAGAATAATTAGAATAGTAAAGATCTTGAGGAGGTAGGTTGAAATAAGATCTAGTGAACAAAACATGGAGTTGCCCTTGGGTAGGAGAATGGACCATATATATCCATAGTTACAAGTGTGAAAGCAAAGTATAGGAGGGATTTTGATGAAGGTAAGTTGTTAGACTTACCAATGAAAAGGTAAAGTTTTTCGGAGTGCTTATTTATTTTATACATGAACTAGAGGCCCAGTGCACAAAATTCGTGCACTTGGGGGGGGGGGTCCCTCAGCCCAGCCTGCACTCACTCGTAGTCTGGGACTCCCTGGGGGGATGTCTGACTGCTGGCTTGTGGCTAGATGGCCTTCTGCTGCTGCATGGCCTGTTGCTTGAGCTTCAGAATCTGCTGCACGTGCATGGGCTGGGCCACCATGGTCTGTCCTATGAACACAATTGAGTGGGTGAGTCAAGCGTGGAGGCAGGCACACCCTGAGTTCCCTATACTTCCCTAAGTCACTGAGTTGTTCAGATTGACTGCCTTCTACAGAGAACGGCACAGGGATTGGGCCTAAGCTGGCAGTCAGACATCCCTCTCACAGTCTGGGACCCCTCGGGGGATATAGCAGTGCAACAAGTGGCAGGCAGCCAAATCGGGGCTGGGTGCCATGCCACTCACACTCATCCTGGCCTGCTGCGCCTGCTGTTGCTGCTCGCTAGTGCTGCTGTGAAGTTGGGAGAGGGTTCTGTTGTGGCAGCTGTGCTCGCCAGCTGTGAGCCCGGTTTCTGGCTGAGTGGCACTCCCCCTGTGGGAGCACACTGACCACCAGGGGCCAGCTCCTGCATTGAGTGTCTGCCCTCTGGTGGTCAGTGCACATCATAGCATCTGGTTGTTTGCATATTAGCCTTTTATTATATAGGAAAAGCCTAAGCGACCATTATGGCAGAACAACCGGTCACTATGATGCACACTGACCACCAGGGGTAAGATGCTCAATGCAGGAGCTGCCCTCTGGTGGTCAGTGCACTCCCACAGGGGGAGTGCTGCTCAGCAGAAGCAGGGCTCACGGCTGGCGAGTGCAGTGGCAGTTGTGGGAGCCTCTCCAGCCTCCGTGGCAGTCAGACATCCTCTGAGGGCTCCCAGACTGGGTGAGGGTGCAGGCCGAGCTGAGGAACCGCCCCCCCCCCCGAGTGCACAAACTTCGTGCACTGGGCATCTAGTCCTATCTAATAAAAGAGAAATATGGTAATTAGCTGTACCTCCGCTACCCTTCCCATTGGCTAATCAGGGAGATATGCAAATTAACTGCGAGCCAAGATGGCGGCCGGCAGCCAGGCAGCTGACGCGAACAGGGAGGCTTGCTTGCTTCAGTGACGGAGGAAGCCAGGTTCCCCGCCTGCCTTGCCGGCCTCTGAGCTGCACTCTAAGCAACATTGTAACAAATATAGAAGCTAAACCAAACCCCAGAAACCTGCTTTAGTCAGCCAGACTTCAGCCAGCAGGACCGCAACATTGTTTCAAATACAGAAGGTAAACAAAGGCCAGAAACCTGCTTTCAGCAGCCGAGGTCTCAGAGCTGGAGCCCAGCCTCAGAGAGAAAGCCGGCTCTCAGCTCCAGTGACAGGCATAGAAGGTAAATAAATGCCAGAATAAAAAAAAAAGAAAAAAAGGAGAGGTTTGGAACTTCAGTCGCCTGCCAGCCTGAAAACAGCCATCAGCCCCTCACCCAGACTGGCCAGGCACCTTAGTGGGGACCCCCACCCTGAAGCAACAAGATGGCGGCTAATTTGCATACTGAAGGCAGGCCGCAGCGGGAAAGGCTGTCTGCGGTTTGGGACCCGGATCTGAGACCCTGCCAGGTGGGGGGGCACCGCGGGAGGCTGTCCATAGTCCAGGACTCGGATCTGTCACCCTGCCAGGTGAGGGCAGTGCTTGAGGCTGTCCGTGGTCCCGGGACCCAGATCCGTGACCTGGTGGGCAGGGAGGCAGCACGGGAGGCTGTCCGCAGTCCAGGACCTGAATCTGTGACCCTGCTGGGCGGGGGGCAGTGCTTGAGGCTGTCCGCGGTCCCAGGACCCAGATCTGTGACCCTGCCAGACGGGGGGCACCACGGGAGGCTGTCCGTTGTCCCGGGACCCAGATCTGTGACTCTGCCGGTCGGGGGGCAGTGTTTGAGGCTGTCTGCGGTCCTAGGACCTGGATCTGTGACCCTGCCGGACGGGGGGCACCATGGGAGGCTGTCTGCAGTCCGGGACTCGGATCTGTGACCCTGCCGGGCGGGGGTCAGTGCTTGAGGCTGTCCACGGGACCAAGACACGGATCTGTGACCCTGCCGGGCGGGGGGCAGCACTTGAGGCTGTGCATGGTCCCGGGACTCGGATCCGTGACCCTTCACAGCGGGGAGGCAGCCATCAGTGCCCAGGAGTGACTGCACAAGATCCTCCTCCTGGCCCAGAAGGTGCAGGATCGCAGGGACAGCCACCGTGGCGGGCCAGACTGA
>NW_005358943.1:2546647-2579326 GCF_000412655.1 Myotis brandtii | reverse complement strand
GAATTAATGAGAGAAAACATTGATTCTCCTGCTGCCCACGAAGGTGGAAAGTGAAGTGGGGAGACATGTGGGGAGTGAGCGAGGTTCCCTGTCTGGGGGTTCCAAATCTGCTGTTGGTTTCTTTCACCACTGACTAGAGATATACAGGGTGTCCCCCCAAAATGTATACACACTTTGAATACCTACTAATTCCAATGGTTTTAAGCATAAGAAAGGAACAACAATGGAGCTGTTATCTGTTAAAAGTGTGGGCACAAACAGGTAGTTGGACATTCCCTGAGGGGTCTCAGATTGGAGAGGGTGAAGGCCTGACTGACGGGCCCCTTTCCACGCCCCCCTACCCCAGTGCACAAATTTCGTGCACCGGGCTACTAGTATATATATAAAGAAGCAAAGTGGTCAGCTAGAGTGAGGAAGAGGAGTATATGATAGAATTCTCATATAACTTCCAATGATCTTTACCCTTGGGTAATATGCTCCCTTTGAGCATTGATGGAGCCTATAAAATGAAAAACATATCACTCTTGTGATAACATTATGTTATATGGCAAATGAGAGATTATCCTGAAATTAACCTGACCTAATGAAGTTCACCCTTTCAAAGCAGGTTTTTCCCCCATCTGGTCTCAGACAAGGAGATTAAAGGGATGTACTCTGGCCAGCCTCAAAGAAAGCAAAGATCCATTTAGTGAACTGCCTATGGGGGTCACTTGGCAAGGAATTGTGGGTGGCTTCTAGGAGCTGTGAATGGTTCCTGGCCAACAGTAGAGCACTAAAACGGGGACCCCTATCCTGCAATGGCAAGAAAATGAATTCTGCCAACAACCAGCAAGCTTGGAAATTATCCCCTGCCTCAGGAGAGAACTGCAGTCCTGGTCAACACCCTGATATCAGTGGGAGATTCTGAGAAGAGAATCCAGCCACTCCACACCGGGCCTTTTGATTACAAAACAGTGACATAAAAATGTGTGTTGCTTTAAGCCACTAAGTTTGTGTTAATTTTTTACACAGCCATATAAAACTAATACAGGGTGTCAGAGGTTTGGATACAAAGGAAAAGATAGCTCAGAGAATGGAGAGTGAACTGATTGCAGAACATAGAAGATAACTGGGCAGTGTGGAGGACCCATCTGAGGTTTGCTATCATAAATTAAAAGTGAGGCCTTGTCAGCATTAGAAATTTGGATAAAGCAAAGAATAGTTTAGGAGTTAGATTTAGCTTGGATTGTGGATTGGCCAGTTACACACATCTAAGGAGAAGGAGGCAAGGGAGATACAATTATATGTTAAAAAAAAAAAAAAAAGGTTGTTAATCTGAGCTACTCAGAGAAAGGGGAATAAGGACAAGAGTGTGATGCAGGATAAAAATTCAAGTCCAGCGGGCTGGCTGAAGATTCCAGTGGGTTTAAGATTTGTAGGAAGGGAATACTCATGGGAATAAGCTGAAAAGTGGGAGTCTGCAATTATAAATTACTTGGCCCGCCTGCCCAGCATAGCTCAGTGGTTGAGCATTGACCTATGAACCAGGAGGTCATGGTTCAATTCCTGGTCAGGGCACATGCCCAGGTTGAGGGCTTGATCCCCAGGGTGGGGGGGTGCAGGAGGCATCGATCAATGATTCTCTCTCATAATTGATGTTTCTTTCTCTCTCTCTCCCTTCTTCTCTGAAATCAATAAAAATATATTTAAAAAAATAAATAAACTAGTTGGCCCTTAGATTTTATGTTGGTTAGATTTCTTGTCCAACCTTGCATAATTGTTAGTATACTGAATTTTTTTATTAAAGTGTGCACTAAGCAGACTTCTTTCTCCCCTATCTGAATACTGTTCCTTCAATTATGAGTTGATTCCCCAAATTTGGGGGAATATATTTCTCTGAGATCCATCTACTTCTCAAACTTCCTTCAGAAAAGGTTTATTATCCCTTTTACTGTTCTATTAGCAATCCAAATATTCTCCACAATTTTGGAATAGCACTTTTTTCTTTGATAAAGAAAAATTTGATATCAGAAGTTTAGAGAAAAAAATATTATTTTTTGTTTATTAAAAACCAAAGTACTTTCTAGTTTCTCTAAAACAGGGGCCAGCAAACCAGGGCTTATGGGCCAAATCTGTCCCATGACATGTTTTTGTAAATAAAGGTTTTTTGGAACCCAGCCACACCCACTTATTTACATAGTGACCAAGGTGGCTATGCACTGCAAAGGCAGAGGTAAGTAGTCATAATGAAGATCACATGGCACACAAAGTCTAAAATATTTGCAGACTGTTATTTTTCCGGCAAAGTTGATGACCTCTGCCCCAACATCATGTTGCTTATGCCCCCCCCTTTTTTTAAATATATTTTATTGATTTTTTTTACAGAGAGGAAGGGAGAGGGATAGAGAGTTAGAAACATCAATAAGAGAGAAACATCGATTAGCCGCCTCCTGCACACTCCCCACTGGGGATGTGCCCGCAACCAAGGTACATGCCCTTGACCGGAATAGAACCTGGGACCCTTCAGTCTACAGGCCGACGCTCTATCCACTGAGCCAAACCGGTTAGGGCGCACCCCTTTTTTTTAAATGCTCAATCCACTGAGCCACACTGGCCAGCCAGGCCCAAATAATTATTAAACTCTTTATTATAAGCTATCCTGTATAATAAAAGCCTAATATGCCAAGTGTCTGGTCATCCAGTAGGCCATTCAACCAAAGTGTGATATGCTAATGATATGCTAAGGCCGCTCAACTGCTCGCTATGACATGAACTGACCACCAGGGGGCAGTGGACTGGTTGACCAGTTCTTATAACGTGCACTGAACACCAGGGGGCAAATGCTCCTACTGGTAGGTTAGCTTGCTACTTTGGTTTTTAATAAACAAAAAATAACATTTTTTCTCTAAACTTCTGATATTGAATTTTTCTTTATTAAAAAAAAGTCCTATTCCAAAATTGTGGAGAATATTTGGATTACTAATAGCACAGTACAATACAAGGGACTAATAAACCTTTTCTGAAGGAAGTTTGAGAAGTAGATGGATCTCAGAGAAATATATTCCCCCAAATTTGGGGAATCAACTCATAATTGAAGGAACAGTATTCAGATAGGGGAGAAAGAAGTCTTCTTAGTGCACACTCTAATAAAAAATTGAGTACACCAAAAAAAAAAAAATTGAGTGCACCAATAATGATGCAAGGTTGGACAAGAAATCTAACCAACATAAGATCTAAGGGCCAACTAATTTATTTATAAAACATATTTTTATTGATTTCAGAGAAGAAGGAAGAGGGAGAAAGAGATAGAAACATCAATGATGAGCGAGATGGGCGAGACAATCCTTGGAGCCCTCCAGAGGTTCATCCCTGGCTGGCCAACCTCCCACGTCCCTCCCCAGTCCCGATCCTGCACCGGTGAGGTCCCTCGGCCTGGCCTGTGCCCTTTCACAATCTGGGACCCTTGGGGGGGATGTTGGAGAGCTGGTTTCAGCCCAATGGTAGAAGACCGGTCGCTGTGATGCACACTGACCACCAGGGGGCAGATGCTCAGTGCAGGAGCTGCTCCTTGGTGGTCAATGTGCTCCCACAGGGGGAGCGCCGCTCAGCCAGAAGCTGAGCTCACAACTGGTGAGAGCAGTGGTGGTGGCGGGAGCCTCTCTCACTTCTGCAGCAGTGCTAAGGATGTCTGACTGACGGCTTAGGCCCACTCCCTGGGTTGGCCTAAGCCGTCAGTCAGACATCCCCCGAGGGATGTGACAGGGAGCAGGTGGGCCGGGCTGAGGGACTCCCCACCAAGAGTGCATGAATTTCGTGCACCAGACCTCTATGTTTTATAAGAAAAGAAGAAATTTAGACTTGTGCAAGAAAGGTTGATGCAATCACAACATTCTGGTATGTCCTATGTCAGGGAGACAGATTTTTTTTTTACAATTTACTTCTCCCTGGTGATCCAGTGAGTGGTAGAATATAATTCTAATGAATTTCTACCTTATAGATCTAATTTTTTTCTGTATCTATTGAACCATGGCTTCTGGATTGAGAAGAGCTAATACTATGTGTTTCCTATGCTAAGAATATAAACACAAGAGAGACTCTCTCCTTAAGCTGGCCTGAGGCCAGCCCAAACTATACAGAAAACCTTCAGAGTCATACCATAGAAGAAGTTCAATAGCCATCATTTTCCCTGAAATAAAGCATTGTATAGAGATGCATAAGTATTGTTAATATTACTTTTCTCTGGTTTTCTGAATCAGTCATACTAGAGGTTTTAAAATATTTTACTAGTATCTACAAAGAAACACCTTTTTAATTTTGATGGTGTTTTTTGTTTGTTTGGTTGTGTATTTGGATGTTTACTTTTCATTTTATGAATTTCTGATCTGAGTATGATTTTCTTTTTTCATTTTTGGATTTATTAGTTTATCTCAGAGATTTTCAACTCATAGCTGACATGAGCTAATTAAAAAAATTCTGTGGTGATCTGAGAAAAAAAAGTATAATCTTGATTTACCAAAAAATAATAATAATAATAATAATCATAGTAATTACCTACCCTTTTTGCTCCAAAGTGACTTTTTCAAAATTAGGTGCCTATACTTTGTATATAGGGATTTCTGGTACCAAGAATTAACCAATCAAATGCAACCTTATTATGTGATGTGATCAAGATGATACAACTATATTACTATATTATATAATTTATATATTTATGGTTCAAGACAGGGCATTCACATTGGACAGCTATCATTGTGTTGGCTGTTTTTTATTTGAGAATCTGAGGGAAAAGAGGTCAGTGCCCTTTAATAAATAGTCAGGTATTGAATTTTTTAAAAATTCCTGCAGCACACCTTTTAAAAATCACTGGTTTATTTTTAAAAATTTATTATATTGAGTGTTCTGTTGAGTTTACATACTACATGGCCAATTTTCATTCATGTTCTACACATGCTTGAAAAGAATGTATAACCTCTCTTTATTGGCTACATTGCAAAGAAAAATAACAATTGTTAATTTATATATATATTTAGCATATCTCAGTGATTAGCCAATGGGAAGGATAGCGGAGGTATGGCTAATTACCATGTTTCTTTTTTATTAGATAGGATACTAGAGGCCCGGTGCACAAAATTCGTACACTGGGGGGGTGGTGTGTCCCTCAGCCCAGCCTGTGCCTTTTTGCATTCTGGGAGCACTTGGGGGATGTCCAACTGATGGTTTAGGCCCATGGGGAGCGGGCCTAAGCTGTCAGTCGGACATCCTTAACGCAACTGCGGAGGCGGGAGAGGCTCCTACCACTGCTGCTGTGCTTGCCAATTGTGAGCCCAGCTTCTGGATGAGCAGCACACCCCCTGTGTGAGTGCACTGACCACCAGGGGGCAGCCCCTGCATTGAGTGTCTGCTCCCCAGTGGTCAGTGTACGTCATAGCAACTGGTTATTCTGCCATTCAGTCGATTGGCATATTAGTATTTTATTATATAGGATAATATATTTACATATATAAATCGTGGATTGAAAGTTAATCATTATATTTATATTGTTTTGATAGTTCCTTTTAAATTTTCAACATGTATATTTAAATATAAAGTTATTTATTTTCTCTATATTATATTCCCAAATAATATAAAACCTTAAATATTTTAACTCCAATTTTTCTTCCTTCCATTTTCTATGTTTTTGTCTAGCATTTCAATTCAATCTTGTTTTCTGAACTCCACAAAATAAACTTTTGTTTTGCAGTTAATCATCTGTTTTCTTCTGTAGTCTTTTATTCTTTGAAAGTTGGGAATCTTCTCTACTTTTCTCTCTTTCTCTTTCTTTTTTTTTGTTTAGCCTCAAAAAAATTCAAAATCACTATTGATTTCATTTCTGCAAATCACTTGAATACACTTCTTTTTCTCCGCTGTCAGTTCTTACTATTCCCCACCAGTAAAGGGCACCATTATCCCTAGCATGGACCACAGTTCAGATTCCTAACTGGTCTTCCTGCCTCCATCCAGTCTTGCCCATTTCTCACACACAGCAGCCAGAGTGTTACTTTGGAACACAAACATTAACTCTTACTTTAAACCTTTCAGAGATTCCCTTTGTGTTTAAAAAATCTAAATTCCTTAGCATGGTGTAACATGATGTTCTCTCCACTTCTATATTCTGTTTCCACCTACATCTTCTCCTCTTCTCTCTGCAGTTGTTCTGGGGATCTTTCAGTTTCCAGAACTCAGCAGTTCTTTCCTCTCTGGGCTGCTACACGAGTATTTCTCTCTAACTGAAGCACACTTGTTGCTTTTTTTCTTGGCTAATTTTTGTTCATCCCAGATTTGAAGTAATTTCTTTTAGGAAGACTTTTCTGATATAACTTCTGATCTAGTTGTCTTGTTCTCCATAGTTCTTCTATAGTTATTTAGTATTATGTCACCCCTTGGTAGCCTTTGGCCGACTTCAATGTAACTGCTTTTTAAACGTTCTGTCTTTCTTGGTAGACACAAAAATCCATGATGGTAGAAATCAAATCTGTAGTGCTTGCCACAGAAAACCACCATAAGTATTTGGTTAATTAATAGTGAGTGGGTTTTTGAAAGCATTAATTACTAAATACAGTGTTACTCTGATTATATGCTTCTATTGGAAAAACGTTGAGAAATGCATTGGAGATTATTCTAAAGGGGGATTTGATGAAGAGTGGGTTTGTCTTATATCTTTCACAGGGGAAAGATACAAACTTCATGAGCCAACAAGGTGGCCAGGTCACCCTGCAACCTAGATAATGGCACTAAATAGGGAGCACAACATATTTTCTATAGCCATACAATTGGCGAGAGAAGATTGAGAGCTACAGCAGAGACGTGGAAAATTGTAGGCGACTCTCCTCTTTAGAACTCAGGGAATGTATGATCTTGAGATAAATCACTTAATCTCTTGATGTCTCATTTTAACTATTGAGTATATAATGAATGATTATTCTTAACTACTGCATGGGGTATTGTGAGACTTAATTTTCTAATGTTTATAGAGTGCTTCAGATTGCCTGATTAAAAGTATGAAGTATCCTCCTTATACTATAAAAGAGTATGTGAAATTTTATTTTAATTTCATAAATATGAAATTACACCTTTCTACGTGCACTTAAAATGTTCTGAAATTCATACACATATATTAGTGCATGCTTGAATCTAGGTCTCCAGGCACTCATGTTAGCTGTTCTTAGGACTGTCTATAGACCTCGTCTGCATTGCTATTGCCTAAAAATTCGCAAAACACTGACTAAAATATACCTGAAAGGGCACAACTTCTTTGTGTTAAATTATTTCCCACATAAGTTGAGAGTGGTATATTATGATTATTTTACTTTCTTTTCAACCTTTCAATTTTTTGGTTAAAAATTCCTTCATTTCTAAAAGTGACTAGCTTTCTAAATATGGCATTTTTCTTCCCACATTCTTAAATATCATCTCAACTATAATTTTGTGCCCCATCAGTGAAAATCTACAGGTTTAATTATTTTCCCCAAAGGTACCTTCCTGCTATTTTTTGTTCAGGTTGCTTTCCTTGTCTGGGCAGACCTTGAGGTTCGATGTGACACACTGTGGTGCTTCCCTTATTTTCTGAGTGCATTACCTTCATGTTTTTTGTGTGTGTTTTTTGTTTGTTTACTATTTGTTCCTCAGAATATTCCTTAGAAATATGTATGGAAGGTGAAATTTTGGTAATATTGACTACTTAAACTGTATTACTTTTAGCTACACTTAATTGAATATAGAATTTGGCATAAAGCAATATTCACTCAAAATGTTGCACAATTTCTCCATTTTATTCTAGTTTTAATTTTGCTATTTTTATTCCTGATTTTTCTTATTGTTTTCTGGAAAATTTAGGATCTTCTTTTTATCTTAAACTAGAGGCCCAGTGCATGAATTTGTGCACGGGTGGGGTCCAGCCAGCCCCGCCCCAATCGGGGAGGATCAGGGCTGGGCCTGTAGGGAGGAGGAGGTTGTGGGAGATTGGCTGGCCGGCCTGCCCCAATTGGGGTGGGATCAGGGCCCAGCCAGCTGAGGAGAGGGGCCATGGGTGATTGGCTGGCAGGCCCTGCCCCTGATTGGGTTGGGGGGGTTATTGGGAGCAGGGCCAGACATGGGGAGGGGCTGTGGGTGATGGGCGAGATGGCCCGGCCCCCAAATAGGGTGAGGAGGGCTGATTGGGAGTCAGGGGTGGGAGGAGGGGCTGTGGGAGGTTGGCTGGCCAGCCCCACCCCTGATTGGTGTGTGGGGGGGCTGATCGAGGGTGAAGCTGGCTGGGGTGAGGGGCCATGGGCTGATCGGGGGGTGGGGCAGGATGTGGGGAGGGGCTGTGGGCTGTGGGCTGACTGGCCCTGCCCCCAATCAGGTTTGGGGGCCGAACTGGGGTGGGGCCGGGTAGAGAGAGTGGCTGCAGAAGGTGCTGGCTGGCCCTGGCCCCTATTGGGGTAGGGGGGCGATCAGGGGTGGGGCCAACCGGAGGGAGGGGCTGCAGGCTGATGGGGTGGTGAGGGCCCATCGAGGGCAGGGCCGGCTGGGGGAGGGGCGCAGGTGGTTGTCCACCAGCCCTGTCCCCCGACCTGGCCAGTTCGCTGGCCACAGTGGGCATCATAGCGACTGGTAGTTCCAGTTGTTATAGCGTTCTGGTCGCTGGCTTTATATATATGGAATTTGCATGATGGTGCATATGAGTGATTTTTATTTGCCTTTATTGTATGCGGCACTTAATCTGGCAAGTTATATTTTTTGGTTCTGCAAGTGTTTTTTCTTTGAATTGTTCCTTTAATTGATTTTCTATTTTATTTTATTTCTAAACGTTTTGTTGAAACCTTTGGAACTACTCTGAAATTTTCTTATTTCTCCCCCATATATCCACTTTGTCTTTATTCATTCTGATTTTTTGAGTCAATTATATTTTCCAAATATAACTTAAGAAAATTGGCTACTATACATTGAATATACAGGAAAATATGTTTTCTTTGAGCCTATGTTTACTATGACAGTTTGTTATTTCATGATTGCATTATCTTTTCTTAAGATATTAATTATACATGTATGTGTTTGTAATAAAAACTATATATATATACATACACATCTGTATCTATGTGTGTGTGTGGGTGAGCTGAATATGAATTTATATATATATAATACATTTTTGGGGGGATGATATATGCACAGTCATCCTTCAGTATTTGTGGGGGATTGGTTTCGGTATCCCCTATGGATACCAAAATCCTCAGATGCTCAAGTTCCTTATATAAAATATCATAGTATTTGCATATATCCTACCCACATCCTCATATACTTTAAATCATCTCTAGATTACTTATAACACCTAATACAATGTAAATGCTGTGTAAATAGCTGGTATACTGTATTGTTTAGGGAATAATGACAGGGTGAAAAGTACATACATTTTCAGTATAGATACAACCATTATAGGACTACCTACATAGTACATACCAGCAATAACATAACATTAGTTTTGAAATATTTTTGATTCATGGTTGGTTGGATCTGTGGTTGTGGAACCTGTGTATACAAAAGGCAAGTTGTATGATACATGCTATATGGTGTATACTAATGATTCTTAAACATTTTAGACTCAGGATCCCTTTATAGTATTAAAAATTATTAAAGATCTAAGAAGCTCTTATTTATGTAGTTCATACAAATTGATATTTAACATATTAGAAATTAAGGCTGAGCAGTATTTAAAATATTTATTTTAAAATATCTATAATAATAAAAGCATAATATGCTAATTAGATTGGACAGCCAAACAACCTTCCGGATGTCATTCTGGATGTGTTTCCGGACAAAGCCGTGGTGGTGGGGGCTGAGGCAGAGGCGGTTAGGGGTGATCAGGCAGGCAGACAGAGTGGTTAGGGGTGATGAGGCAGGTAGGCAAGTGGTTAGGGATGATGAGACAGGCAGGTGAGTGGTTAGGGGCGATCAGGCAGGCAGGTGAGTGGTTAGGAGCAATCAGGCAGGCAGACAGGAAGGCAAGTGGTTAGGAGCTAATGGTCCCAGATTGCAAGAGGGTGCAGGCCAGGCTGAGGGGATCTCCCCGCCACACACCCCTGTGCATTAATTTCGTGCACTGGGCCTCTAGTCTATAATAAACACATTACATGTTCACACAGATATTATTTGTGAAGCATTACTATATTTTCTAAACTATAAATAATGTAGTGAGAAAAGTAGTGTATATAGTTGAAAATCTCTTTATTGTTGCCTAAATTCAAGACAGCTGGTTACTCTAGCTGAGTTTATACTCAACTTGTTGTGGTATCACATTTTGTGTAACTTCTGAAAAATTCTTCTCTACGCCCATGAGGCTATGAGAGGGAATAGGGATAATAATGTCTTACTATTTTTATGAAGATAGTTTTGACCTTGCACACCTCCTGAAAAGACCTTGGGGACTCCCTGGGGCTTCTAGGCTACACAGTTCAGGAACTGCTGCTGTATGTACAAATGCACATATGTGTGTACACACACATTCCCTTAAAAAAAATCTTGTTTTCTTTGCCTTTTTCCTCCTCCATGTTTTCTTTTTCAGTTCTAGTTTATTTTGTCCCTATTTTTTATGCCAAGTCTTTCTTCAGACATCTGATAACAGTTGACTTCCAGACCACTTTTAAGAATAAAATACTAGTCCAGCCAGTGTGGCTTAGTGGTTGAGCATTGATCCATTAATCAGGAGGTCAGGGAACATGCCAGGGTTGCAGGCTTGATCCCAGTAGTGGGTGTGTAGAGGGCAGTCAATCAATGATTCTCACCATTGATGTTTCTCTCTCTCCCTCTCCCTTCCTCTCTCTGAAATCAATACAAACATATTTTTAAAAAGAACAAAATACTGAAATTCTGATTGGGCACTGTGTTTGGGAAAAGAACTTTCAACTAGTGATTATGTCTCAGGGCAGTGGCTCTCAACCCGGTTAGGTACAATGACACTGTTTTTAAAGCAAGTATTTTTTAAATTGGCTTTAACTATCCTGAAATGAAAAGCATAGTTAGCATAACCTAACCTATCAACACATAAAATTTTACCAATAACAATATCATACCAGAATTATATTGTAAAAAGGGAATAACAGGTAGTAATTCATTATAAACCATCAGGCATGGATGCCCTACATTTCACTATGGACATAAATGAGGTAGTTAGCTGCTCACATGTACTTGTGGAATCTCTGAAGGTGTTAGCTATAAATACAAACTGATACAGATGTGCTGGTGAACAGTACTGACATCTTAGACACCATGAGTAGCAATGCTTTTGGTGATGTGATTTTATGAAATGGTGAAAATCTTTTGGGTAAACTCCAAACCAAACAATATGCCACTTGCTTCAATTTACAACTTTGCATCCTGAAATATTCAATCTATGTTAAGACTTTGCCAAAATATGTTGTGTTTATATGTAAAAAACTACCATTTATGTGCAAAATGTAGTTGTCCTAGATTTACATAAATTTAAACATTTCTTCTTTTCCCTATTGATTGTCTATGTCAGTGGTTCTCAACCTTCCTATTGCCTCGACCCTTTAATACAGTTCCTCATGTTGTGGTGACCCCCAATTTCATTGTTACAAATTGAACATAATTAAAGCATAGTGATTAATCACAAAAACAATATGTAATTATATATGTGTTTTCCAATGGTCTTAGGCGACCCCTGTGAAAGGGTCGTTTGACCCCCACAGGTTGAGAACCGCTGGTCTATGTGATATCAGAAAAATTTTAAAGATGTGGGTTAATTTTTCACTGTGAGGGAGTGTCATACATGAGAAAATGTCTAGAACATCGGTTCTCAACCTGTGGGTCGCGACCCCTTTGGGGGTCAAACGACCCTTTCACAGGGGTCGCCTAAGACCATCGGAAAACACATATATAATTACATATTGTTTTTGTGATTAATCACTATGCTTTAATTATGTTCAATTTGTAACAATGAAATTGGGGGTCACCACAACATGAGGAACTGTATTAAAGGGTCGCGGCATTAGGAAGGTTGAGAACCACTGGTCTAGAATCTGACCCTTACCCCTTAAATGCAGTAGTGCTCTCCCAATCATTGCAGCAACCTACACATTTCCAGCGTACCACTCCACCAAGAATCCCTGCGCCTCAAACTCTCTGGTTCCAAGTCTGGGTGGAGGTTAATGCTTGGGAAAGTGGGATGCTAGACAGGTGCCCAGGATTCACTGAAATGTCCGACTGCTTTTTCTATAGATTCTCACCTCTCTGGTTGCAAGCCTTTTGCCTGGATCCTGCCTTTTTTTTTTTTTTAAATGTATTTTATTGATTTTTTACAGAGAGGAAGGGAGAGGGATAGAGAGTTAGAAACATCGATGAGAGAGAAACATCGATCAGCTGCCTCCTGCACACTCCCTACTGGAGATGTGCCCCCAACCAAGGTACATGCCCTTGACCAGAATCGAACCTGGGACCCTTGAGTCTGCAGGCTGATGCTCTATCCACTGAGCGAAACCGGCTAGGGCTGGATCCTGCCTTTTGTTATACCTGGTGCTTTCCAGGGTCCTGCAGGGAAAGCAGGCGTTTTCTTCTCACACTCCCTGCTCACTCCCTTCTGTAGGCACATAGGTCTTAGCTTCCTCTGACCTCCTTAGTCAGTGGCTTCTTCCGTTTACTTTTATTTTCCAAAAATGTGTTGACCTCTCTTATAAGCAGTTGTCTTCTCCCTGGGTCTTCTCCTTGAAGTTTTAAAGATTTTTATTACTTTACACTTTTGGAAGGTAATTAAAAACATTTAATCAACTATATTGAATTGGAAGCCCCCTGTATATTTGTAATATAAAAAATCAATATTGTTAAGGCATGGCTGAGAAAATGGATTTATGAAAAGGAAAGTCTAAAGACTTTTCAACTATTTCTCCACAGTCTCTAAATTTTAACATCCCAAAGCCATATGTCTGGGCCCCACTATCACACTCTATTAAAAGTGACTTTCTATGCTTTAACATTACTATTTATGTTTTCACATACAGTTGGTAAAAGAAAATAGCCCTGTGTAGAATGTCTCTGCATTGGCATAGAAACTGCTATCATGGCACTAATTCTTATATTGATTGTTGTCAACTTAATTTTATTGTTTTTACTCAGGTCCAAGAAAACTTTATTTGTACAAGGGATACATTTACAATTGTCCTTATTTTACTTTTGTTGTTGTTGTTTTGGAGAAAGTATCTTTAAAAATTGCCTTTGAACTCAGTTTCTAGATGTTTCCTAAGTCAGTATAATTCAAGATGAGGTATTTAATTGACT
The DNA here is from genome assembly GCF_000412655.1 of Myotis brandtii. Lineage (NCBI taxonomy): Eukaryota > Metazoa > Chordata > Mammalia > Chiroptera > Vespertilionidae > Myotis > Myotis brandtii. The sequence goes on along the minus strand of NW_005358943.1, from coordinate 2,566,042 downwards.
TTTGCCCTTTATATTTTGGGAATTTTTTCCTATCTTTTCCCATACATTTTGGTAAATTGCAGGGAATTCCTCCTTCAGAAGTAGGAGGTAATCCAAGTAAATCAATAAAAATAATAAGTAAAATTGTGAAATAGTATACCATGTTAAAAGAGAAGTTGTTCTTATTGTGATCACTTAATTGTACACAAACGGGACACCATTAATTCTATTAATAACTGGAAATATTGCAATTTATTGAGTGATTCATCTTCTGTTATCTCCCTTGGCCTCTCCGCTCATTTTCTGCTCATGTTAGAAGTGAAATAATTACAATTAGTTCTGACCTCAGCAGCTTTCTTCTCTTCTTTAGTTCCAGTCTTTGCTTCATACCATTTGTATTGTTTTCTACTCTCAGTTTATGAAAGCAATAGGGGGATAATTATATTTTAACACTCAGCATGCCTCTCATAAAAAAATAAATACTGCATTTTTATACATACAGTATACCAGGGGTCCTCAAACTATGGCCCGCGGGCCACATGCAAATACAAATATTGTATTTGTTCCCGTTTTGTTTTTTTTTACTTCAAAATAAGATATGTGCAGTGTGCATAGGAATTTGTTCATAGTTTTTTTTTAAACTATAGTCCGGCCCTCCAACGGTCTGAGGGACAGTGAACTGGCCCCCTGTTTAAAAAGTTTGAGGACCCCTGCAGTATACCATACTGACTGGGAAAAAGTCTAAGAAATAAAAATATAGAGGCACAAAAGCTTTGATGATCTTAAAACCAGTAGAATCGTGGAATAGTACAGGTATTCTTCCAGTTAATGGAAGAGTTTTAGTGGAACAGATACTATCTTATTTATTTTCTACTTGATTTAGAAAGAAAAAAAATGAAATATTTACATATTTCATACTTATATATATTTATTTAAAATAAAAATATGTGCTTCCTTTTTGGGGTACTTCATTATAGCAATAATGTACCTTGCTGTTTTAAAGTACATTTTAAAATATCTACATAATACCAATGCAATTTAGAATAACATTTGAAATATTAGTCAACAAATTGTTTGGCCTATGCTATGTCAAATAAAAAAGAATGTAATGCTTTTATCAAATTGACTATTCCTATAAACAGAAGAAAACAGAAATGCTTAAATTAAATGAATGTTTTTGAATTAAGTTAATTTAACTTTTGCAGGTTTCTGTAATGGTCTCCTTAACTTTCTGCTTGAATCATTACAGCTATAACCATAAAATATACCTTTCTATCTTGTAGCCTGCCTAAGATTGTAGGAATAATTTTTATTTCTGGAAAAGGAAATTATAAGATTTAAAGTAACTTCGAGCAGTATTTCTTACAATTACACTCAATCCAAGTACCCTCTCTTGTTACATTGTGAAAGTCATTGCTGGGTCTCCAAATATTTTATCCATGGCTGTTTTATCCATGAGAAGTCTTTTCAGAAAAACAGCAAACACCTCAATTATTCCAACACAAGAAATATCATATAGTGAACTGATCACACAGTTGAGGGAAGAGCCGAGAAGCCAAATGGGAAATGACAAGACAATGCACACATTAAGAACAGAAGGAAGCCACTGTGAGAAGGTCAAAGGGAGGATGTGCTGTTGCAGCCTAGGGGCCAGTTTCCCCTGCACATGTTTTATCAGTGGGCTTGTCTGATAAGAACAGGAGTTGCTGAGGAGATGCTCTGCTGCCAGAGACAACACGGTAGGCAGCAAAGCTTCTCCTTTCCTTCTCTTTACCAATATTCTGGTAAGGGTGCCCATTGGCTGAACTTAGCCAGAAGCCATATGAGCTCCTAGGAAATGAAATCTGTGGATCTCAGCCCCTCTGGAAGGGGAGGGTGAGGAGTAAATTTTCCTGGCAATAGGCCCAGGATCCAGCCCCTCTGATTACTGAGCATTAATTCTCACCTTTCTGTCCACATTTACACTTTGTACAACTTCCTCACTGGCATAAGTGAGTCAGTTAAAAAAAAAATGAGTCAACTTCTCATCATAAATTACAACATGCTGTCAATCTCTCCGATAAAAAGACCCCAACACATCTGCCTTTTAACCTCCTACTCCGCATTTCTGATGGACAGCTCAAGTCACATGATTAATCTTTAAAAAGGTCCACTAGAGGCCAGAAGCTACTTCTAAAAGGAGAGCATTTATAACCCAAGGAAGCCAGGACTTTACTCCAGAATCGTAGCCTTATGCTTCTCTTTTTGTGGCTTGGCAAATGCCTCCTATAGGTTCTTTATTTACTCCCAACACTGTGAGTATCATTGGTATCTGCTAGATCATAAAGGTTTCTTGAAAGACAACTTGCGCTGCCTTCTAGAGAGCCACCTCTTGTTCCAGGCTCAACTTGAAAGGAGCCATAAGCTTATTCAGTAAATGAATTAGAGAAGCCCACAAAAGTGTGATATGTATTGCCCATGAGCAGCAAAACATCATACTCCTCAGGCAAGGGAAACAAAATAAACAAATGGGACTACATTAAACTAGTAAGTTTTTGTACAGTAAGGAAAACCATCAACAAAATGAAAAGACAACCCACTGAATGGGAGAACATATTCACCAATGATAGATCTGATAAGAGGCTAATAAACAAAATTTATAAAGAACTTATGCAACTCAGCACCACAAAAACAATCAAATTAAAAAATAGGCAAAGGACCTAAATAGACACTTCTCCAAAGAGGAAATACAGTCAATAGACAAATAAAAAAGATCCTCAATGTTATTAGTCATCAGAGAAATGTAAATTGGAACCACAATGACATAGCACCTTACATCTGTCAGAATGCCTATCATCAATAAATCAACAAATGACAAGTGTTGGTGAGGGTGTAGAGAAAAGGGAACCCTCTGGTACATTTGGTGAGAATGTAGATTGGTGCAGCTGTTGTGGAAAACATTATACTAGTAGAGTTTCCTCAAAAAATTAAAAATAGAATTTGCCTTATTACCCAGCAATTCCACTTCTGGAAATATATCTGAAGAAACCCAAAAGACGAATTCAAAAGAGTATATGCACACCTGTGTTTATTGGATTGTTTCTAGATCTTGACTATTTATAATAGCCAAGATCTAGAAACAATCCAAGTGTCCATCATTAGATAAGTAGATAAAAAAGCTGTAGTGCAGCCCAGTCGGCATGGCTCAGTTCTTGGGCTTCGACCTATGAACCAGGGGGTCACGGTTTGATTCCCCATCGGGGCACATGCCTGTGTTGCAGGCTTGATCCCTAGTGTGGGGCATGTAGGAGGCAGCAGATGGATGATTGACTCTCTCATCATTGATGTTTCTGTCTCTCTCCCTCTCCCTTCCTCTCTTAAATTAATAAAAATATATTTTAAAAAAGCTGTAGTACATTTACACAATAGAATACTAATCGGCTGTAAAAAAAAAGAAGCAAGTCTTACCTTTTGCCACAGCATGGATGGACCTGGAGAGTACTATGCTAAGTGAAATAAGCCATTCAGAGAAAGACAAATACCATGTGGTTTCACTTACATGTGGAATCTAATGAACAAACAAAATAGAAACAGACTCATAGACACAGAGAAAAGACTGACAACTGTCAGAGGGAAGTGGGGGAGGGGTCTCAGTGTTGGGGGCTGGGTGAAACTGGTGAAGGGATTAAGCAAAAATATAAAAATACTCACAGACACAGACAACAGTACGTTAATTAACAGAGGGAAGATAGGAGAGGTTACAAGGAGGATAAATGGTGATGAAAGGAGACTTGACTTTGGGTGGTGAACACACAATACAATATACAGATGATGTATTAAAGAATTTTACACCTGAAGCCCATATAATTTTATTAACCAATGTAACCCTAATAAATTCAATAAATTTAATAAAAATATTTTAAAAAGAAGTGGCCCGCTACTTTATGTTAGAGGCCAGTGCTTTCTTCTCAACATCCCTTGCTTGAGGTAGACACAGAGGACTCTGCTTTGCAAGGAAACAAATGCTACTCATCTCAGGATCTACCTTCGCCACCTAGAAAGTCACAGCTTATCTTAAATCCAACCTTAATTACATATTCAATATTTAATACATATTATTAAATTCAACAACTTGGAGTTATTGTGTGTGGGGATGCAAGGAAGATTACTTAAAAGACAGAGAGCTAAACACACAATCCCTAATGTCAAGAAAGTTACAAAACAAGCAGAGAGGCTGACACATGTATACACATAATTGGGGAAATATATAATTTAAAAGGTACAAAATGCTGTGGGGACTTAAAAAACAAAATAAGAACATCTAATAATAATAGCAATGCCAATAATTGTGTCAATAATAGCACTACCGCCGAAACCGGTTTGGCTCAGTGGATAGAGCGTCGGCCTGCGGACTGAAGGGTCCCAGGTTCGATTCCGGTCAAGGGCATGTACATTGGTTGCGGGCATATCCCCAGTAGGAGATGTGCAGGAGGCAGCTGATCAGTGTTTCTCTCTCATCGATGTTTCTAACTCTCTATCTCTTTCCCTTCCGATCTGTAAAAAATCAATAAAATATTAAAAAAAATAATAGCACTACCAATAATAACCACCTATGTGCCAGGTATTTTGGTAGCCACTATCTTGAAGTCCAGAATCTGCAACATTTCTCATAACCTTATATATTATATTGCAAATTGTAATTGTTTGGTATGATAGAGATGATGGAAGGGCAAAAATCTGACAAAGCTTTAGACAGAAGGATATAATCAGGGAATAAGAGATTAGAAAGAATGCGGAAGTGCCTACATCCCATAAAATGCCTTTGCTTGGTTTGACTGAAGCAAGGAAGTGACAGAAGATGACATTGTGAAGCTTTGCAAAATATAGTTTTTAACTTAATTTAATCAGCTTTGGAAAACCACTGAATAATTTTGAGGTAGAGTCCTGACTGGACAAGAACTTTGTGTGTGTTTGTGTGGAAATGGGTTGTGTATAGAATAGATTAGGGAAGAAAACATTCGAGGCAATATGATCAATAACCAATGCCATACTGGAGCAGAGCAGTATTCTTTTCTGACATTTTTTTTTTTTTTTTTTTGGTTTTGGAGATAATTATATTTGGAATGGGTGACACCGCTTAAATATAAAAACATGTTGCTAACATCTCTGTGTTAATTTTGTGATATGTGATTTTAGTCAAGGCATATTGAAATTATTTTTAGTCTGATCCAAAGCTTAGGGTTAGATGGTTACATTAGTTTAACTGCTAGAGAAATAGTTCTAAAATGTCCTCAGTCAAGTCTTAAACTGTTCAATAGTCCAGAAATTAAGCCCATGGTAACTACATCTTTATCTTTCATTATTCTAAAAAAGGGTTCATTTATTGCCCCCCCTCCTTTCTTATTCCTTTTCCATGTTGAATCTTGCTTACTTTCTTTTTGTACTTTTTGTTTTCCTTTGCTATTCTTATTTTTGGTTAATCAGAGCTTCATGATTCTTAATGCTGGATGTATTTGTTATCTTGTAATTTTGAAGCCAAGAAAAATTCAATGCCATCTGAAAATATGCAGATATTAATATAACATTTCTCAGTTTGGGGACCACTTTCTGAGGTTATGATATAAGTCTATCTTTTTATTTTATGAACCAATAGTCAATTGATGCTTATTATATTACCAATTACATTGGAATACAAAGGTAAATAAGAAAATCTCTAAGGCAGAGAGTTATTATGTAGAGAAGGAGAGAGACACACTCATAAATCATTGTAACATGCCATAAATGTTATGATAAGGAATTAAGAAAATGCTGAGGAATGTAGAGATAGGAATACCAAACTCTCCCAGGAGATGCCAGCAAAGACTTCACAAAGGAGATGATCTCATCTTAAAACACAAAGATAAGTTCACGAAGCAGAAATGTAGGGTAGGCCATGAACAAGGGAAGTAGGATGTGTAAATGTAGAAAGGTCCTGGGATAAAAAAGGTGATGAAGAATTTTGGAAATGGGAAAAAGTTTAGTGGGAATAGAACATAAAGACCCACTGAAGGATTGTCCTGAAGAGAGGCTAGAAGATGTGGCTAGATTGAAGAGGGTCTTACAGTTGGCCTTCAACTTAATCCTAATTGAAACAGAATTAATAAAAATTTGAAGAGTAGAGCACCATTATTTTTTTAAAGGAAGATAATCCTGGACTCTATTTGAAAACTTAATTAGTATAAAAGATTAGTGAAAGTATATCAATTAGGAGGCCTTTGAAACAGATTCGGTAAAAAATTATGAGGATCATGAGGGAGATAGTTAAAATGAGGGAGGGGTGTGAAAAAGAAGACATACACTGACAGAATTTCATCACCAACTTGGATATAAAGCGGACAAGGGAGGACTTTCCAGGCTGCTTCTGGCATTTTTAGATTGAACGAGACTGTTTAGAGCTAGTGTTTTATCCAAGATAAAAGGGTAAGCATAAATGTAATATAGGTAGAAAAAGTGAACCTTCAGTGGGACACATGCTTGCAAAGTTTGCATGAAGGAGATACACATTATATAGTCAGTACTCTATCTCTAAGTTGAAGCAAGATAGAGATTTTAGAGCTATCAGTGTCATGATTGAAGCAGGAAACTGGTTGTGAGCCCTGATGGAAAGCAATATTTGTCACTGGCTTACATTATTTCGTTTCATAGTTAGTGCCAAATTTATGATTAAAATTCTTCCCAAATACCTTGGCAGCTTTATAAAAAATTAACCATTAGTAGTAACATTAGTAAATCATTTCTGAAAGTTTAAATAAATTATTTCACTGGGTTTTCTTCAATTACAGACAATCTTCCTCAAAGGTTTCTAGGACATGATTTCCCCTTACAGTACCATTATAGCCTCTCTTCTGAATGAAATTTCCTGCTTATGCATTTAGTTATGATACCCTCGATTCCCTCAATTTCCACTTTCAACAAGCTTCCTACAATCACTTTGAAACCTCCAGTTTATCATTTGAAATGTTCTCTGAAATTCTTTCTTATGCATGGTTTACAGAAAAAGGTTTGTCTTTCAAAGTGGATTTTTTCTAGGTAGTAATTTTATACTTTACAGTAATCCACACCCATAGTCTAACCTGATTCCTCTTAGAACAATGGTATACACAATGCAGTTGGCTTGAATGAAGGCTTCTGACCATGACACTGAACAATCTTAAAGTAACAAGCTCATGTGGGGATTGTAAACATCACTTTAGTTTTATTAGTGTCTTCCTCCCAACAACTGAGTTTATACATGTCAGTTTATTCAGTAATGTACTGATTAAGAACCACTGACTGGAGGTTGAATTCTGACTCCACCACTAACAACTTATGCGATTTGGGCAAGTCATTTATTCAGTCTCTCTAAGCAGGACTTTACTACATGCAAGTGTGGGCATTATATGAGACATCCATACAAGGTGACATTTTATTTAGAAGTTATTTAATTTAGTTATTTTGAAGTAACAAGATTGATTTTGAAGCCCACTTTTTTCTTTTTCTTATTAATTTCTAATTTAATTCCACTGTGAGTTTGTTTTATATTCTTGCATATTATGATTTTTAGTAAATATCTCATGTGTATCTGAAAAAGAATATGCGTTCTGTCAATTTTGGGCTCAAGGTTTTACATTTGTCTCTTAGGTTAAATGATATGTTTCAGACCAGAAACATATATTTATTGAGGTGAAAGTCACATAACATACAATTAACCATTTTAAAGTGTACAATTCAATTACATTAGTGCATTCACAATGTTGTGTAATTACCACCTCTTTCTATTTTTAAAACCTTTTCAGTACTCCAGAAGAATAGCCTGAACCTATTAATTGTTCACTTTTCATTCCCAACTTCCCTCATCTCCTGATAAATACCAATCTTTCTGTCTCCATGAGTTTGCCTATTCTGGATACATCATACAAATGGAAGCATACAAAATGTGACCTTTTGTGTCTTGCTTCTTTCACTTGGTATAATGTTTTCAAGGTTCACCCAAATGGGAACATCATCAGTACTTTATTTTCTTATAACTGAATAATATTTCATTTGCATATATACTACAACTTTTTATTTATTCATTTATTCACCAATGAGTGTTTTAATTAGTTCTCCCTTTTGGTGATTATGAATAATGCTGCTCAAAATATATATGGGTAGTGTTGAACAAATATGAGTAGAGAAATTATAAAAAGGACCAAACAGAAATTCTGGAGGTGAAAAGTACAAGAGAAGAAAAATTTACTGAAGGAGTTCAGTGGCAGATTTGAACAGACAGAAGATCAAATCAGTGAGTGTAAAGACAGGGCAATTGAATTTATCCAGCCTGTGGAGCAGAAAGAAAAAAGAATAAAGAAAAATAAACAGAGCCTGAAGGACCTGTGGGACATCATCAAGTGTGCAAGCATATGCATCATGAAAGTTACAGAAGAAGAAGATAGAAAGATGCAAAAAAAAATATGTAATTGATAGTGGCCATAATTTTCCCAAATTTGAGGAATGATAAGAATATATACATCCAAGAAATTCAGTGAAATCTAAGCATAATAAACTCAAGGAAAGCCACACTGCAACATGTTATAGTAAATTGTGGAAAGACAAAGAAAATTTTGAAAGCAGCAAGAGAGAAGTGACTCATATCATATAAGGAATCCTCAATAAAATTTGGTGATTTTTAAAAAAAATTTACAAATGTGGTAGCCAGAAGGCAGTGGGATGTTCTGGAAGAAAAAAAAAGTCAACCAATAATTCTGTATCTACAAGACTATCCTTCAAGAATAAGGAGAAATTAAGACATTTCCAGATAAAGAAAACCTAGAGGAGCCCTACAAGAAATGCTAAAGGCAGTTCATCAACTGAAATAAAAGGACACTAGACAGTAACTTGAAACCATCTGAAAAAATAAAAGACATTGGTAAAAGTAATTACACAGGTAAATAGAAAAGCCTGTATTGTTGTACTTTCGGTTAGTAACTCCCTTTTTAAAAAAATATATATTTTTATTGATTTCAGAGAGTAAGGGAGAGGAAAAGATAGAAACATCAATGATGATGGAGAATAATTGATTGGCTGCCTTCCGCATGCCCCCTATGTGCCCTGATCTGGAATCTATAGGTCAAAGCTCAACCACTGAGCCATGCTGGCTGGGCTGTAACTCCTTTTTATTCTGTATAATTCAAAAGGTAAATACATAAAACAATAATTATAAATCTATTTTAATGGGAACACTATGTGCAAAAATGTAATCTGTGACAATAATAATATAAGGGGGGAGAGTCTAAGATGTATGAGTTGATGGTTTATATTCTGTTATAGCTAAATTTGTATTATAAAACTGTGCTGTTATAAGTTTAAAATGTTAATTATAATATGCAAAGTAAAGAAATATTATAAAACATACAGAAAATAAAAGAAGAAGACTAAAATGGTACACTATAAAAAAAGGAGAAACTGAGGAACAAAAACACATAAAATATAAGGGAAAAAATAGCTAAAAGGAAGAAGTAAATTCTTCCTTTGCAATTATTTTAAACTACAGGCCTGTGCACGAAATTCGTGCAAGAGTAGGCCTTCCTTCCCCTGGCTGCTGGCACCTGCTTCCCTCTGGCACCCGGGGCCTGGGCTTGCTTCTCTCCAGCTGCCAGCAGGCACCCAGGACCCAGGTTTCCCTCAGAGCCCCAGCTTTGTCCAGATGGACGTCTGGTCTAATTAGCGTATTATGCTTTTATTATTATACTAGTAGATGCTGATGGATTAAGCTCTTCAATTAAAAGTCAGAGATTGGCAGAATAAATTTTTGAAAACATGACTCATTTCACTTGGCATGATATTCTGACTACCCACCTGTGTTGTCACAAATGGTAAAACTTTATCCTTTTTGTGGCTGAGTAGTATTCCATTTTATATATGTACCATATCTTCTTTATTCAATCATTGGTTCAAGGACCCTTAGGTTGTTTCCATGTCTTAGCTATTGTTAATAATGCTGCAATAAACAAAGGAGAACATATATCTTAATGAATAAATGTTTTTAATTTTTGGTTGTATATCTTATTTATATACATCATTTTACTTAAAGATATGTTTCTACAGTTAAAGTATATTTCTTATAAACAGTATGTAGTAGGGTTTTGTTTATTTTTTAATTTAGTATGGCAATCTGTACTTGTTGATTGGGATATTTGGGCCTTGTATATTTAATTATTGAGATGATTGGCTTTAGGTATATCATATTGTTTTCTATTTTTTCCATATATTAATTTAGCTCTATTCTTTCTTTAGTGTGATTATTTTATAATATCCTGTTTTATTTTCTCTACTAGAGGCCCGGTGCACGAAATTTGTGCACTGGAGGGGGGTGTGTCCCTCAGCCAGCCTGCACCCTCTCCAATCTGGGACCCCTTGAGGGATGTCCGACTGCCTGGTTAGGCCTGATTCCAGGGATCGGGCCTAAACAGGCAGTCGGACATTGCTCTCACAATCTAGGACTGCTGGCTCTCAACTGCTCACCTGCCTGCCTGCCTGATTGCCCCTAACTGCTTCTGCCTGCCAGTCTGATCACCCCCTAACCACGCCCCTGCCAGTCTGATTTATGCCTAACTGCTCCACTGCTGTCCCAATCACCCCAAATGCCGTCCCCTGCTGGCTCGGTTGCCCCCAACTGCCCTCCCCTACAGGCCTGGTCGCCCCTAACTGCCCTCTCCTGCAGGCCTGGTCGCCCCCAACTGCCCTCCTCTACAGGCCTGGTTGCCCCCAACTGCCCTCCCCTGCTGGCCTGGTCCCCCCACAACTGCCCTCACCTGCAGGCCTGGTCTCCGCTAACTGCCCTCCCTCCCCCTGCTGGTCATCTTGTGGCCACATGGGGGCGTCCATCTTTGACCACATGGGGGTGGCCATCTTTTGTGTTTGAGTCATCATCAATTTGCATAATACCTCTTTATTATATAGGATTGTTTTTTTAGATATACTTTTTTGTATTACTTTTTATAAATATATTTTTATTGATTTCAGAGAGGAAGGAAAAGAGAAAATTATTGATTGGCTGCCTCCTGCATGCCCTCTGCTGAGGATTGAGCCCACACCCAGGCATGTGCCTTGACTGGAATCAAACCCAGGACCCTTCAATCTGCAGGCCAAAGCTCTATTCACTGAGCCAAACTGACTAGGGATATACTTAATTTTTTTTTAAGTTTTCAAATTGTTAGTCTAGGGTTTACAATAAGTGTTCTTTTCACTACTTACCTTGAATTAATATTTTAACATTTTTATTTAAGGTAAGAACTTTAAAACAGAATAGTTCCAATTATTTACTTGTGTCATTTTTCTGTGTTAGTCTTGCCACATATTTTACATCTGCATATGTTTGCTGTGAGTTTTCATCAGGAATTGGTATTAGATTTTGTCAAAATCTCTTTATGAATCTTTTGAAATGATTTTATAGATTTTCTACTTAATTTTAATTATAATTGTGTTTTAGATAATAAATTAACTTTGCATTACTAGATTACAGAAAGTCATGGTATCTTACACTTTTTTATATTTATTGTTGAATTTTATTTGGTATTATTTTGTTAAATACTTTTGCATTTATGCTTATAAGAGATACTGTTAGGCACTTTTCTTCTTTTCTAATGTTTTTGTCCTGTTTTGGTATCAAGATAATACTTCTAAAGTGTTTTTGCATATGTTTCCTCCTCTATTTTTTTGGGAAAGTGTGTGTATGATTGGTGTAAATGCTTCACTAAATGTTTGATAGAAGACACTGTTAAGTTATCTGGGCCTAGTCTCTTCCTCATGAACTATATTTAAGTTGCCTCTTCCTCCTCCTTCTCCTCTTCCTTCTTCATGTTATTTGGTAACATTGGTTAATAAAATTATTGGTTAATAATATAGGTTTCTGGTGTACAGTTCTATAATGTATCATCTGTACTGTGTGTTCACCACCTCAAATCAAGTTTTGAACATGTACATGTAGATATACTGTTATCTTAGGCTTGGTTTTCTGATGCAATTATTAGACTTTTTTTTTGTGTGTGTGTGGGGGGGATGAAACCAAGGGCAACCAGGATGAGAAAAATTAAATAAGATTGTATGCAAATGAGCAAGAGACCATGAGGTAAAGTTTGTGGCTGCTGTAGACAGGAGATGCGTAGGACTGAGAAAATTAGAGTAAGTGAGCTTTGTGTCAGATCTACACCGATTGTGTCCAATCTATACGTATTGACATCCTATTTAATAGAAGCCCTAAGGGCGTAACAACCATAATGACCACCAGGGGCCAGCCACTCAACCCAGGAGGTGGGGGAGGGGGCTGCAGTGAGGCCTGAAGGCGCTTGCTATGGCCCAGGGATCCCAGGAACCACAAGGCCAGAGCTTGCTTTCCAATAAAAAAATAAATTGGAAAAAAATGGCCAACACTGCCACCTTGGGAAGAATGGCTCCAGGAGGGAAAGGCCTCCCCAGGCTCTACCTGGCCTGGCTGACATGCCATGGGCTTGCAGGGACTCAGGCAAGCAGAGGATGGTGGTGCTGCTGAGAGGGCTGGGCCGAGGCTCAGGCAGCTGCAGTGGCTGCAAGGGCCAAGGTTCAGGCAGCTGTGGCGACCGGCAGTGGCAGCAACAGCAGTGTGATGGGGGAGTCGCCCTCCCCTGATCAGCTGGTGGCCTCCCACAGAGGGGGTCCAGACTGCAGCTTAGGCCCACTCCCCGCAGAAAGCACACCTAAACTGTCAGTAGGACATCCCCTGAGGGCTCCCGGACTGTGAGAGAGGGCGGGCAGGGCTGAGGGACCCACCCCTCCCGTGCACAAATTTTCATGCATTGGGCCTCTAGTATAATTATAAACTTAGAAAATCACTGGGAAAATGATTAACCTCTGAGAAGAGTATGTAATGAGCATAAGAGGGAACTTTTACTGCTTACCATGACTTTAGTAGAGATATCATGGGTAATTTTTACATTCTTGTGTTAGAAAAATTAAAAAGGATTATTAGACTAAATAATTTTATAGATATATCATGAAATTCCTTGTTGCCCTTAAAATGTAACTTGAAAAAAGATTACTTATATAAAAAATAATGTCGCCCTAACCGGTTTGGCTCAGTGGATAGAGCGTCGGCCTGCGGACTGAAGGGTCCCAGGTTCGATTCCGGTCAAGGACATGTACCTTGGTTGTGGGCACATCCCCAGTAGGGGGTGTGCAGGAGGCAGCTGATCGATGTTTCTCTCTCATCGATGTTTCTGACTCTTTATCCCTCTCCCTTCCTCTCTGTAAAAAATCAATAAAATATATTTAAAAAAATAATGTTGATGACATATTAAGTATATAAATATTAAACAGTATATAAAAATAATTGAGAATGTAATAGATATTTAAAAATTTTAAATAGAATTTTTTGAATATGTGCTATTCACATTTGACCATATAAATGAGGTAATTGAAATGTATGATGAGAAAGAAAATAATAGATGAGACATAAGGGATTATTCACAATTTACATGGTACCAAATCTATCATAAATAAAAAAGTTTTCAGAGAAATAATTATATATGAAAAAAAACTTGTGGGAAAAACACTAGTTTGGAATACTGACAAAAATGGTTTGAATATTCCCATTGCCATTTTGAAATTAATCCTGAGTTCCCATTATCTTACTTGTTAATAAAAAAATATCTTTTTATAGGATTTTTATGATGGTAAATAGGAAGGATAACTTTAGAAGGTCTTGAATAGATGGAAGTGGTAAGGATGCAATGATAAAGGAGAAAGTTTAAATGACTTTGATGGTAGAAAATGAAGAAAATTTGCTTCCAACACTCTTGTCTTTTCCCATTTTAATTTCTTTATTGTTTAGTAATTGGTTAGTTACTGGTGCTACTTGCACTCCCTAGAAACTCAAAGAGGAATCCCAGGATTCAAAGCTAAGCCTCAATATTTACAAAGGTAATGAGCCTGTCAGCCATGGGAAGTCAAGTGTTCTTACTGTTTGGAATTGCTAACCTCAAACCTAACCTAACGGGACACCTTTCTTAGGGGATAACAGTTCATTTGTCTTCATGCTAACTCTATCAAGAAATTTTCCTGTGCAGAAAACAGCTAGTTTCACTAAGCTCTGTATGTGCAGTGTTTTTTATGGAGTGCACTGACAGCCAGTAACCGAACCTAATCCGTCAAACTCATTTCACCTAAGACCTCGAGTATAACTCCAATTCTGATCCTTCAGGTAAAGGTGTCACTGAAGTACTTAGTTCCTGACCTTTTGTTTTTGAACATATACTACTCTGCAGTTCTGGGTAGGGGAAATGCATACTTCTCTTTGCACTGAGAAATATAGTCATTATTTTTGGGTGTTGCATTTTAAAATATAATATCTGCCCTATAATTTTATTATAATAGGTGTAAAATTCTAAAGCAGCATTTGATGGAGTTGCTCCATTACACTAGGTTGGTTTACAGTTTAGCAAATCTGATGCTTTTATTCATTTTTTTTTTTATTCCATGGTTGAGTCTTTTGGAAATATTGCGTTATTTTTGATAAGATTAAAAATATCAGATATTTTAATTTTGTCTGAAATTCAGAAATTAACCATAAGAATTTGGATGGGTAGCGTTGATCTGTAAAAATATTAAATTCTTCTAACTGTGCTATGTATTTTTAAAACGTGTTTTGTGTAAGAAATGTGTGTTTGTACTTGCTCAATATTATTTCTGCCACCTATTCAAATGTCTAATTATTGAAAAAGCACTAAAACAGGCTTTTGAGAACTATTTCTGCTCCACAAAGTGATTGCCCTTTGCTTTTTCATTTGTTGGGTGATTTGGTGTTTTCTAGGGAACAGAGACCATTTTCAAATATAGAAGGCTTTCAGTACTATTTGCTCTGGAGATAGGAACTATGAAACAACAAAAAGAATGTGTAAAAACATTGAAACCTAGTTTCATGACTATCAGTGAGTTAGTTGAGGTTATTCTATTTTTAATGGTCTTACCTCAGAACAGTAAGATATCTGCTATATGACGACTATTTCATAGGGGGAGTTGATAACAATTTAGGAAACTTAAAACTTTGGGTCAATGTGTAAGTGTCTTTTTAAAAATGGTGTTATATTACTATGGAATCTTATATTAGTTTTATTTTTAACACTCAAAACCACATAATGGACTAACTTTGACATTCAAAATTAGTTTCTAATACTGCTTCAAAACAAATGAGAACAGCAAACGTTCCCAGATTCAAATGATTTTTAGAAGTTTTGCTTTGGAAAAAAGACGTAATTAAAACTAGCAAAAGTTATGTTACAAAATGCTGCCTACTTCCATTTCTTGGATCTTTAAGGGAAACAAGATATTTTATTTTAAATTTATGAAAGAAGAGAGTATTCTTGTCTCTTGAATGTACTTCAATCTCTAAAAAAAACATGAATTTTATATGGGTGCCAAAACTTTAACATAATCATTATAAGAACAGAAATAACTCTTCAGACAGTAATATTGACCATAGTCATAACTTCACAACAAATTACATTATAATTACATTATACTCATTTTAATATCTTTAATATGAGTTAGAAATAAATGTTTGCAGATCCAAAGTTAAGTGTCTCATTTAAAGTAGCCTTACATATAACGAAAGTATATGTACATTCTCTTCAATATGTGGGTCAATTTGGAAAAGAGTAGGGATTTAAATTAACACCCACTGTCTAATGAGACACATGAGATTAAAGTAAAACAATCTGCGAACCAATCAGCCTTATAAGGAAGATGGAAATGTTTTTACTGTGCTAAATCACTTGGAAAACTCCCCCCAAATCATAGGTTCAGTACAATTTTCTTTATCTTAAATAATGTTTGAATGCCATCTCCGCAATGATTATGCTCTTACACTGTCCTGACAACTCCATGTTTTTGTGCTGATCTCTGCATCACAAAAGAATAAAAGCACCTGCCTCCTTAAATAAATAAACTCCAGCTTTGGCTTCCTGGTGGGTCCTCAAGGGCATTAAAAAAAAAGTGCATAACCCATGGACACAGACAATAGGATAGTGAAGGCCTGAGGTGGGGGTGGGGGCAGGCTAGAAGGGACCAATGGGCACAAAAAGGAGACATATGCAATACTTTCAACAATAAAGATTAAAAAAATAATTCATTCAAAATAGTTGGTTCTTTTTATTATGATAAGTATCATAAATATATTTATTCAGATAAAATATCAGTTTAAATGATCTTTTACACGTGAATAAAATATTTTACTGATCAAATATTTTATTGGCTTCCTGTTAAATATAGCCTCAGAGTTCCTTACTTATACCGGTATATAAATCTGTACCTTTAAACTCTTCCTCAAAATTCTAGTTTTCTAATCGGCATATTTTAGTGGTTTTTTTCTACTGTGCTTCTGCCTAGCTAGGTAGTCTCAACTTTCACTTCCAATCAGGACTATTCATAAATTGACTACATGATATTCTAAGATATTTTAAAGGCAGAGAGGAAAGACATTTTTGGCCCCAAATACCGTGTTCACCCTAGCTATGATCCTCATGTTTCTCATTCATGAATTCCTTTTTATGGATCAAAGCCATGCTTCTTTGAGAATGACTTATCATCAAATACATATCAGTAATATCAATAAACATGTGTTGAGAGCCTTTTCTTTGGTAGCGAATGCAGAAGCTGGATAAACCAAATTCATGTAATTCATATTAACATGCTTTAAAAAAGCATGAAGTGAAGCTGTATCTGAGGGGTTGAATTAAAAGTCATTTTGTCCTAAGAAGAAAAGTAGTGGGAAAATAAGCTAAAGAAGTAAATGGGTGAGGGTACAGCAGGCTTTTGTTCCATCCTAAGGATTATGACCTTCATCCTGTAGGCGATAGAGTAACATTAAAGTAGTATAATGACTAGGTTAGATTTGTAGTTCAGATCCATAATTTTACCAACAATTCAGAGGAAATGGATTACAGGAGGACAAATCTGGAGTGTGGTAGGTATTGGTTAGGAGGCTCTGGCAATCGTCTGACATTGAATAAGGGCGTTGGTAAAATGTAAGGAGAGAAGATGACAGATGTAAGGGGTGAAAAGCAAACCATACTTTCTTTCCATTAAAATTTTGTGTAAATTGATTTGTTAGATTAGAGGAGCACAGGACAGGAGAAGGAAAACTGTGTGCATGTAATAGACTAGTGGTAAAGAGTAAATGAGTTAATATACAAGGGCAATACTATAAATTATCTGCTACTACTACTACTGCTACTATTACCATAATCATTATCATCATCAGAGGGCAAGAAAGTAAAAATCTGAATGACTTGCCGACCTCAACAGACAGCATCAGAGGAGAGCTGCACTCATGGTCTGGTTCCTTGGGACGTGGATCTGCTGGAGGGACATGTGCCCCAAAGAGAAAGCATATAAGAAAGGGATTCTTAGTTTTGGACCAGTGGAAACTGTCTGGTAAGATAAAACTAGTGCATCAAAGGGTCACAGTAGAAGCAGACTGTGCTTCAAGTCATTCCTGGAAGGGAAAAAAGGAGATGCTTGGATTAGCCACAGCTTCTGCTTGTCCCCTAAATTACAGCAGGATGCCTCAGAACCCCTGAAAATGTGTCACTGCATTCTGTCTTCTGCCATGCTCTGAATGTATGCAATGTAGATGCGAGAGCATGTGGCTAGAAGTCCATAGAAGTGCCACATGTACATTCCATCAGCATTTTGCTTTGCTCAAGGATTTTTGCTGGACCTAGAAAAAAACAACAACCCTCTGATCTGTTTGGAAAGAGGATTTGCATTTGCAAATAGATTTGCAGGCAGATCCAACAAACAGCACTTTGCCATTTGCAAATCCACTTGCAACATCTGGGTCCTGGTCTAGCCCCCAAATTCTTATGTAAGTGGACGCCCCTAGGATCATAGTTTAGACAAGATTTTTAAAATCCAGATAAATGTTAAGTCATTTGCACAGCTTTTGTTTTGAAAGCACAACCTATTCTGTTAACAAAATAAAAGGACAAGAAGAATTATCTTTTCTGTTAAAAGATAAATAAGTGAAATCAATAAAGAAACAACAATAAAAGCACCTTGACTTTGTTAACTGGAGAAAGACTGTGTGACATGTCAATGAAACAAGCTTGCTAATGAGAGTTTTAATTTAGACTTAAATTCTACCTATTCTCCTAATGGTAATAGAAATCTTAAATTAAAAATGTATTAACTACTTATTTTTTTGTGGATCTGAAATTATATTCCTTATGTAACTTTTTTATATAAGAAATAAACTAGTGAGGTTCTTCCCTATTTAAAAAAAAAAGAGTATTATAATATAGTCAATATAAGATTTACTCAGGCTAAATTTACACTGTACTAGTAGACTATAAGAATTCCATTAATGCTCCATTGATATCATCAATGAAGGAAAAGGCAAAATGGATGCATTGCTTCTGCTCCACTGGGTCTGTAATGAAGCAGTATTATAGCAGCTGCTGTCTTTTTAAGCAGCTTTTTTTTCTTTTCTCCAAGGCATCACTTGGTATATTGCAAGAATTTCCAGGAAAATATCTTTTGACCTTATGGCTCTTCCCCTGTATTATCTGTATTTTTTTTCAGGAACCATGGCCTTCTACTTGCCACTGTGGTGCTATGTGGTAATTTGAAATGTGCAATGGAAATTCCAAATGGAAAAGAACAGTTTGAAATTGATCCTGCCTAAAGCATCTATGCCAACAAATCTGAATATTTTAGGAATGTTGTCCATTAGAATGTCTCTTTGACTTTAGCAATATGATGGAGAACTTGCTACAGGAGTGGACATCTCAATTATATTTTCACATCCTTCATTTGAAAAAAGAAAAGTACAGTTCTTGTTTCAGCTCTTGGTCTGACACTGATTATCATGACCAAATCCTTCATGCAGCAATTCATTCTGCTAAGGTGGCCAGGTCTTTTAAGTTTAGTTCATTCTGTGTGTTGTATGTATATGTGTGTGCATATGTGGGTGTGTGCATGATTTTGATAACTTTTATACACCCACCCCAAAGGATAGGAAATATTTTAAAGCTAATATTTTTAAATGAGGGAATTTACACTTTCAACATTACCATGCCTTGGGCATCCACATTAATAAGAAATATGGACAACACATATAAAGGAAATATATATATATATATAATAAAAAAAATATATCTAATCTATCCTATTTAATAAAGAGGTAATATGCAAATTGACCATCACTCCAACACAAGATGGCTGCCCCCATGTGGACACAAGATGGCCACCACAAGATGGCCGGCAGGGGAGGGCAGTTGGAAGGGAACAGGCCTGCAGGGGAGGGCAGTTAGGAAGGACCAGGCCAGCAGGGGAGGGCAGTTGGGGGTGATCAGGCCTGCAGGGGAAGGCAGTTGGGGGCAACCAGGCCTGCAGGGGAGGGCAGTT
>NW_005358943.1:2543843-2546313 GCF_000412655.1 Myotis brandtii | reverse complement strand
ATGTAATGAATGCTCTGGATTGGCTGCAAAGAAAAGAAATAAAAGCATTGCTTGAACAATGAGTGTACTTAAGCTACCTTTCTAAAATGTAACCTTTAAAAGGTACATTTCCGGTTTTCCCATGATCTAAAAATATCTGGCATACTATAGATTTCCAAAATATGCTCTCCTGATTTTCAACCTTAATTCCCCTGAATTCCCCAATTTTATGTTGATTATTTATGGACATGACTTTTAGGTGATCTAGCTTAATATTAGGGTATCTAATAATGATTCTTCTTTTACTCTCTATCCATAGAAACCTCTGCTTCTCTCACACCTGCCAATGACATATTTCAGTGACTGGTATCATCATTTATCTATTGCCAACACCAGTCACTTGGATGACATCCTGGATTCCTTCTTCTTACTTTACATTAAATCAGTAATCACCTTGACCTATTAATTTTCCATCTGACACAGTTCTCAATTCTATTTGTTATTCCTCACCATCCTGTCATACTTTAAATTTAGACTCTCAGTACTCTTCCCTTTGATTATTGATTATTCCATTTGATTATACATCAAAGGTTTACCTTTCTTAGTCTTGCTTATTTCTTTCTAATTCATTCTTTACACAATTGTCAATGACCTTTCTGAAATGTCAAACCGATTACGTCACTCATTTACTTTTAAAGGTATTAGTGGTTTCCCATTATGTTAACATGAAATCTGAACTCAAGCTTATGCAATGTCCTTCATTATCTGCCTCCTGGCTCCTTCCCAGAATGACTTTCTTCTTTATCCGTATTGATTCCATATGAAACTGCTTGCATTTAGTTCCTCAAATATGCCATACCTTCTCTTGCCTCTTTGTGTTTGTGTGTCTTACTCCCTATGCATGGAATGTTTTTTGTTATCCATAATCAGTTCCAATATTTCAACACTCAATACAAGGCATCATCTCCTCTTTGAAGTGTTCCCTGATCTCCATGCTGTAGTTTTGGTTTCTACATGTCATTTGTGTAGGCCTTAGGACTACCATTCATCATATAATGCTTATTTACTTGTTCCTTATACTAAAATGTGATCTTGTTGGTGGTGAAGAATGTGTCTTAAATCTCTACCTCCAGCAGCTGTCCTTATGCTTGACTCTTAAAATGTATTCATTTATTCAATAAATATGAGTTGAGTAGTTATTATTTGTCAGGAATTATTCTAGTCACTGGAATAAATAATGAGTAAAACAAAGTCCCTATATTATGGGTTGAATTGTCTCCTAAATTTCAGGTAAGTTTCTTTGGTTGGTAAAACACTGTGCATATTGTCACACATCATTTTTGGGAAAAGTTAACGGTATCCAAGGCTGTGATGGGAGAGAACAAGTGAGAGATCTGCACATGGAACTATCCTGGACTCTGCCCCGTGACCCTTGGTGATTTTAATCTGTCTTTTCATTGTAATACATCGTAACTATAACAACTTTCAGCCTGGCTGGCATGGCTCAGTGGTTAAGTATTGACCTATGAACCAGGAGGTCACGGTTCAATTCCCAGTCAGAGCACATGCCCGGGTTGCAGGCTCTATCCCCAGTGAGGAGCTGCAGGAGGCAGCCAATCAATGATTCTCTCTCATCATTGGTGTTTCTATCCCTTTCTCTCTCTCTTCCTCTCTGAAAAAAATAAAAATATATTTTTTTAAAAAAACAACTTTCAGTCAACTTGGTGGTTCCTTTTAGCAAATTATTGAATCTGAATATAGTCTTGGGAACCTATACATTTTCAGGTCATATCAGAAGTGAGTGTTTGGGGAGCTCCCTGGTTTTTCAAAAGCTAATAAATGTAGAGGTCACAGTAAATACTTGTGAACATCACTGTTCTTTCCACAACCTTCCACAGTCTATTTCCAACACAGCATCCAGAGAAATCTTTTAAAAATGTAAATTATCTTATTTTTCTGTTCAAAACTCTCCAATGACTTCCCAGCTTTTACAGGATGGAAAGCCTATAAAGTGTTAAAATGGGTTACAAAGGATATATTTACTACTAGAGGCCTGGTGCACGAATTCATGCATAGGTGGGGTCCCTCAGCCTGGCCGGTGATTGGGGCCAATTGGGGGGTTGGGGGAGGTGGCCAGCCACAGGAGGTTGACCAGCTGTGGGAGATTGGCTGTGGGAGTGCATTGACCATCAGGGGGCAGCTTCTGCATTGAGTGTCTGCCCCCTGGTGGTCAGTGTGCATCATAGCAACTGGTCAACCAGTCGTTCAGCTGTTCAGTCATTTAGACTTTTCTATATACTGAGTGGCCAGATTATTATGACCACCTGACGTTTGTAGGCAAATTAGCCATACACTGCATCATATGGGATATGGAAGCTGAAAGCCTGTTCGAACACCTTTGCTGTCTGCAGTTACCAAAATAAAACGTCTCCAATTTGCACAGTAACACAAGGATTGGACGGTCAAGCATTGGAAAAAAGTCATGTGGTCC